>NC_072401.2:163795833-164098863 GCF_028858775.2 Pan troglodytes | reverse complement strand
TAGACCACTTTCCTTCTGGACCACTTTCCTCCTCCCTACCTTTGTGTATTCATCCCTTTCAAGGGTTGTGCACATCTCAAATTTTCTGTATTGAAAATCTTCCCACATGGAATACCAAGAAAGACTTCTTTCACCCTAATGAACCTAGCACAGGCACCTTCTTTTATTTCATTGATAATGTCCTATTTTTAACTCTCTCTGCCTACACTTTCTAGAACTTCTGCTATTCTATTAATGGAATTCTTATATTGATGTTCTTTGATTTTTATTTTGCTCTCTGAACTATTTTTGCTTCTTTATCTCTTAGTTTTTTTTAGAGGTTTTCTTGATTTTTGTCCTTAAACATTTCACTGATTGCTTTATTTTAGCGATTTCATTTTTCATTTCTAATAGTAGTTATTTCCTGATCTCAGATTGATTTCCTTATTACTTTCCTATTATTTTATGAGTGCCAAATCCTTTTCAGGAAATTCAATTGTTGCAGCTTTTATTTGAGCTTACCTCCTGTTTCCTGCATTGTTTCTTTTTATTCTCTTATCTCCCCCACCCCACCCCACAGTTTCTGTAGTAACAGAGGTGTTCTACAAATGTGCGGTGACCCTTAGATTCACATTAAGAAGTAAAGTGCAAAAAATCAAAAAAGCTCAGTGGAAGCTGCATCACTGAGGCAAGGCAAATAGATGCATTTTGATGAAAAGTTGCTGAGTTAAAGAGCTGGATATTTTTGAAAGAAAGTTTCTTTGCTAACATCCAAAGAGCTTTTGTGGTGCTTCTCATCTTTGCTGAAGACTAATTTTCCATCCTCCCCTAGGAGCCAATACTTGGCTAGAAATATTCTGTGACTTGGAAGGAAGAAGCCTCCAATCTCCATTTTCCACTCCATAACTCACTCCTTCCATCTGCCATGGCTGATGTAGATGAGAGAGAAGCAAGTATTGTTCAGTTTCTGCAAAGAATAAACTACTAATCTTACGCCTGAATATTGACACTTCAGCCCAAACTCCTACAATGCCTGGGCCTGATATTTGCAATTAATGAGTCTTTATTTTCTTTAAAATATCTTTTATCTATGAGCTCCCCTATCTTTGTATAACCGTCCATCTTTTTTTATTTTTATTTTTTTTTATTTTTTTTAATTTTTTTGACAGGGTCTTGCTCTGGCTCTCAGGCTGGAGTGCTGGAGTGCAGTGGTGCAGTGGTGTCAGTGGTGTGATCATAGCTCACTGCAACCTCCAACTCCTGGGCTCAAGGGATCTTCTTGCTTCAGCCTCAAAAGTGGCTGGGACCACAGGCATGCACCCCTACCACACCTGGCTAATTTTTTTAAAAACGTTTTTTGTAGAGACAGTTTTGCCATGTTGCCCAGGCTGGTCTTGAACTCTTGGGCTCCAGTGATCTTCCTGCCTTGGCCTCCCAAAATGCTGGGATTAGAGGCCTGAGCCACCACACCCAGCCCCATCTTCTTTTTATCTTCTGAAATACATCTAATGTCTTTTATTTACCTCTCCTATTATATCTGAACTTGTAATTTTATACCTTTTAAATTCTATTTTGCTGTTTCATGAAGGTTTGGGGAGGCAAAGGATAAATATACATAGTTAATCTTCCATGTGCAGTCAGAAGCCCCAGAGCCCATTATTTTATTCACTGTAATACACTGTTTTGCAGAGTTATTTATTCTCAAGAGCAGTGGAAAAAGAATAGAACAAGGGCTGAATAGAACAAAGGTTAATCTTAACAAGTAAATTTTTCTTCCTGTCCATAATTATTTCCACTTTAGGCCAACTCCGTCTCTTCTGGGTAAACGTGCAATCTTAGAGAATTTTTCTCTTTATTCTTATTTCATAAGACAACTGGATATAAGGTAACTAAGGGCAAGACCTATGCAGTTAGTGTCCATTTTGTTGTGTTATGATTTCTGTGCCTAGTTAACAATTTGTTAATATCAGTTGTGCATCCAAATACTGCTGAAGTCAAAGCTGATGACATTGGGATTGTCCTCTGTTCCCTTTCTGCATCACCACCACTGGGATCATGGAGGCCCTACCCCACCCACATCACCTCACATTTCTAGGTGGCTGTCAATGCCACATCTTGGTATTTGTGGGCCATGGGCGGCAGTTTCCACCTACAGTTCCAAACAGAAAGTTAGAAGAGCGGCTGGGCACGGTGGCTCAAGCCTGTAATCCCAGCACTTTGGGAGGCCAAGGCGGGCAGATCACCCGAGGTCGGGAGTTCAAGACCAGTCTGACCAACATGGGGAAACCCCATCTCTACTAAAAATACAAAATTAGCCTGGCGTGGCGGTGCATGCCTATAATCCCAGCTACTTGGGAGGCTGAGGCAGGAGAATCACTTGAACTCGGGAGGCAGAGGGTTGTGGTGAGCCAAGATTGCACCATTGCACTCCGGCCTGGGCAACAAGAGTGAAACTCTGTCTCAAAAAAAAAAAAGCAAGTTAGAGGAGCTCATTCTTTTCCTTCATACCTGATAGTGGAATCAGGAGCCTGACATCTCACCTCCTTATAACACTATTCTTTGATCTATTGATCAGTAGTGGACAAATGTCTATTTCTCCTTTTTAATGTTTTCGGATAGATGTGTCTCATACATCATATGTTGCATTCCATCAAACTGTAACAGTAACTTGTAAGAATAAAATAAAATAATATAAAATAACAAAATAAATTATTATTACATTCTCCTTATGAAGTCAGCTGTTCTTCTGCATTCTACTAAATGCTACGTGAGAATCAGGACAAGCTGTGAGCATACATTGCCTCCCCTAACAACTCAATAATTCATGGATGCTTGCTTTCCTATTCCACTTAATGTTAAAGTGTTGCTAGTCTCCCTGCCCATGAGAACTTGCCATTCTTTTTTTTTTCTTTTTTATTTTATTTTATTTTATTATTATTATACTTTAAATTTTAGGGTACATGTGCACAATGTGCAGGTTTGTTACATATGTACACATGTGCCATGCTGGTGTGCTGCACCCATTAACTCGTCATTTAGCATTAGGTATATCTCCTTATGCTATCCCTCCCCCCTCCCCCGACCCCACAACAGTCCCCAGAGTGTGATGCTCCCCTTCCTGTGTCCATGTGTTCTCATTGTTCAATTCCCACCTATGAGTGAGAACATGCGGTGTTTGGTTTTTTGTCCTTGCGATAGTTTACTGAGAATGATGATTTCCAATTTCATCCATGTCCCTACAAAGGACATGAACTCATCATTTTTTATGGCCGCATAGTATTCCATGGTGTATATGTGCCACATTTTCTTAATCCAGTCTATCATTGTTGGACATTTGGGTTGGTTCCAAGTCTTTGCTATTGTGAATAGTGCCACAATAACTTGCCATTCTTTTTGTTTGTTTGTTTGCTTTGTTTTGTTTAGTTGGGGGTGGGCGGAGGTTGAAGTCATGAAAGAGGTGAAGCAAAAACATTCTGCAATTTATATTTCATTTTAATTATATATAATTTTGTTTGTTTGTTTTGTTTGTTTGTTTGTTTTTGTTTTTAGACGGAGTCTCACTCTGTCGCCCTGGCTGGAGTGCAGTGGTGCGATCTCGGCTCGCTGCAACCTTTGCCTTCTGGGTTCACGCCATTCTCCTGCCTCAGCCTCCCAAGTAGCTGGGATTATAGGCACCCAACACCACACCTGGCTAATTTTTTGTTTTTTTTTTTTTTTTGGATTTTTAGTAGCGACAGTGTTTCACCATGTTAGCCCAGGATGGTCTCAATCTCCTGACCTCGTGATCTGCCCGCCTCGGCCTCCCAAAGTGCTAGGATTACAGGCATGAGCCACTGTGCCCGGCCCGGTTGTTTTGTTCGAACTTAGAAACCAATTATTTGGCTTTTGACTGGTCTGGTTAATTTTGAGAGTTCTCTGAAAGGTACATCTCTAAAAATCTGAAAGAAGAGCCTGGAGTGAGAAGAGCATACTCCATCAGTATCCCCAAATTATTACCCTAAAATGTGCCTATTCATTTTCTATAATCAATCCCATATAATGCATCAATAAAATTCAATTTAATCCTATTTTGTTTTAAAATTCAGTCTTTTTCCATGTTGCTAATGTACTACAGCTGAGTCACTTGGAAGGCGGATATAAGGAGGTAAGAAGTTCTTGTCCCTTAACTTCCTCAACTTGCTTGATGTAAAAAATTAAATAGAAATGGTTCCTCAGCTTGAAAATTCTTCATAAACCACTGTATTCTGCATCCAAAAACACATGTAATAGAATATACGATGATTATAACGTATGATTTTAATACTGTTGGCATTTAAAATGTATGAGCACAATGTCACATTTTCATTTATTCTCTTTTTTTCTCATTTTCTGTCTTTGTGCAATTTTGATTAAAGTAAATTACATTCTTTATGAATTTCCCCTTGACTTTCTAGTGGGAAGAATGCCAATACTACAGTTTAAATAAGTGAAAAAGTTCTCTCAAAGTGAGAAAATCAGAGATACATACTGTGTCTGGTGGCAGAATTAGAATCTTTTAAGTGTAGAAGCTGAATTGCTTCTTTCCTAATTACAGTGTTAAAGTATGTACAATTATTAAGTTACACCTGAGTAGATATGAATATTTTACTTACATCAAATACCACCTGCAGTGTGCTTGAAGAGTTATTACTGAAACATTATGCAAAAAAGGCACCTAAATTATTTATTGAACTCCTGAAGTGTTTAGTGTCTCTGACTGTAACAAGGCACTATCATTTATTCACAGCTGTCAATTTTGGATTAATTCAAGGGTTAATTATCCATTTTATGATTTGTCCATTCCTCCTCCCTCCTCTCTCTTTCTGTCTGCCCATTTGCCATCTTCCTATCTGATGGCACCTGAGCCATGGCATAGAAAGCAGAACTAATGTTAGATGAAATGCAACATGCCTCTATTAAATCCAAAATGCCTCTTTGAAAAAGGTTTACCAGTGCTATAATTATTTTTTTAATTTGGATCTGTATTAGCCTGAAGTCATTAGTTCTATTTCACATCCAAGTACATATCAGCTAAAAGTACCCTATGAGAAGATCTGTTATTCTAATAATGACAATAAATAAGTCGAATTTGGTTTCAAGAATAGAGATGCATCTTGATATACTGTAGCACTATAAAGTAAAGCAAGCTATTCAGAACCATTTAAAATTATACATTGCAATTAAATCATAAGACAATGATTATAGTAAATCTTATCCCTTAGTCATGTGTTGGGCTTTCAAAAAATTATTTTAGAAAATATTTTTAAAGTCCGTATGTGTAGGAGAAAATATAGTTTTGTAGCATGGGACAAATAAAATACAGATGTTCTTTCTACAACAGAAAGAACATGAACACAGAATTGCTACAATAATCATATACATCATTTGGTGGCATCTTAATATCCATATGGCAATGGACTGAACCCTGGAGAAAAAAATGACAAACTTGTAGTCCATACAAATTTCTGTTTCACCAGTTATTTGTCTTACATTAAAAAAAAGCAGTAACTAAATTGTTGTTTTGCTTTTTCATATCACAGGCTGTGGGTGCTGTGTTAATTGGTATTTCAAACATGGATTAAACTAGCATTAGAAGAAATACCTAACGTAGGTGACGGGTTGATGGGCACAACAAACTACCATGGCACATGTATACCTATGTAACAAACCTGCACGTTCTGCACATGTATCCCAGAACTTACAGTATAATATAAAAATGTAGACAAAAAAAAAAACTCCTACTCCATCCAGACATTTGAGTTTGGTACCTCAGCTTCAACCACTTCTAAATCAGAATGCCAGAAGATAATGTGCATTCCTGTTTTTAGCTCTTATATTTTGAAAGAAGAAGGTGATTTTCTTCTCAGCAATTATATTTCTCATGATTTAAGTATGTCCCAGTACTAGAAAATGGTGTTCTCCTTAATATTTATCTATTCATTAAATTATACACCCAGCAAGGAGTTATTTTACATCAGCTATGCCTCAGTATCATATTATTGAAAATTAGCTAATATAAGTTCAAGACATGTCTCTGGATTTTATTTTATTTGTTAATGTGAGGAAATATCCCTCTTCAAAATCATTTCAATTAGAGAAAGGCCAATGGCAGTGAGATGATCTTGCCTCTACCCTCACCCTAAACTGATATTTATTGAGGGTTAAAACAAGCTCTTATACTTACCTTTTCTGTATTTCATACTCTTCTACTGTAAGATGAAAAAGTCATAATTACTGCCTGCCTAACTTAAAGAGTGTTATAGAAGTTCATGAGATGAAAGCCTTAAAACATTTTGATCTCTCTAGATCAAAGGTGCTTCATAAATATGAAGTAGTTTTATTTTTATCAATTAAGTTGAATAAGATGTGCATTATATCTAAGGCAACTGTAACTCATCACTTGCTATTTCTTATAAATACAAAATAATCTCATTAGCACAGTGGCCCCTTCTACTTGAAATTGCTTTGCAAGATATGAAAAGACGAGGACATCCTACAGTGGACATAGAATTAATCTCCTAGAGTTTATGAGGGGAAACAGCACTCAGTTTCCTGCTACTCATACTGTATTTGTGAGATTAACATTCCTTTGCAGTTAAACACTCTGGCCCTACAGCAAACGAAAGAAAGAAAGAAAGGAAGAAAGGAAAGAAAGAAACGAAGAAAGGAAGAAAGGAAGAAAGAAAAAGAAAGAAAGAAAGGAAGGAAGAAAGGAAGAAAGAGAAAGAACGAAAGAAAAAGAAAGGAAGAAAATATTCTACGAATTGAAAGGAAGAAATATTTTATTTGCTTACAAAGTATATCTTTCTACAAACACAAGATAAAAGCAAGGCACTAACAAATTATTTTTAAACCAATTTAATTATAGTTACCCATAATAAACTAATTAAAGAAAAAAAAGTAGAAACATTAGGAAGGTCATTGTTATTTACTATGTGGAAACCACGGCTATGGTGGTGATTATTCCTTGTTTTAGTGGCAAAGTACCTGAATCTTTTTTGGCATTTTGGGCTCCCCCCATCATGTAAGTCCTGCTGGATAGAAAGGTATACCCACTCCTGGAGAAGTTGAAGCAACAGAACTTACTTTTCCAGTGTCCCTTGTAGCAAAGACACAAGCACATGACCCACGCTGTGTCACTGAACTACATGGACCCCAGAATTAAAGTGGGAATCTGATCAAGCACACATGCTGTGACTGAAGGTACGCTGTCTGAAGAGTAGTTTCTTGGGCATCAGCTACGGCACTGGTGTCCTGTAGCGTAGAACTGACCATGCCAGTTACGATATTTAACATCCTGTTACCAGTGGCAAACCATGTCTGCACATGACTAATCATGGTGCAAATTTGGATGTATTGTTCCTCTTTGTGTAGTCCCAAGCTTAAATTTCTTGTTGTTCTAGCAGTTATGTGAATGAACTAAATTCATTTTTTAGAAACCTTTCTTCTATAATCAAAGTGAGATAATTTCTTTTTTTTTTCCATGTTTGGTGGTTGTGGTTTATTTATTACCTCTTAGGAATTGGTACATAGGATTTTCCCCTTTATTTCTGCTGTCCATGGCCAATTTGAAGTAAGGAGAAAATAATGATACCACTGGTTTCACAGATATTGGTTTTAGAATTTATTAAAAATAAAAAGAAAAGAGTAATTTCTACAATTAGTAAATTGCCATCAAACTGAAATGCCTTAAAATAACATTTTCTCTCCTTCCCCTGCCAAAAACGGCAAAAAAAAAAAAAAGTAATTGCTCAACTTCCACAGGAATTTGTTTTTAAAAATCTCTTTTTTTCTTCATCAAAATTGACAAGGAGGATATAGTAAACTGAGAGAAACATAAAATAATCACAATAATTCTCATCAACACAAAGACAGCATAGAATCTTAACTAAGACCTCTCCTTGAGGAATCCCACTACAAAGGAAAAGGAATTCACCCACAATTACCCACTTCTCATGCACACTAAAGGTATGTGACGTATATTAGCCAGCTCTGCATTCAGTCATACTACCAAATTTCACCACTCATACTTTTCAGTCAGAAGAATGATCTTTCAAAAAGATTGTTGAGTTCTATGTTGTGTATGAGAATCTTCTCTTGTCCGTTCTTCCCTCCCTCCCTCCCTTCCTTCCTTCCTCCCTCCCTTCCTCCCTTCCTTCCATAAGCACCTATTGATCACCTTTTATGTACCAGGCACCATGCTAAGTAAAGGTGAATAACATACATCTGTTAACTGTAAGATGAATATTTAAACCATTCAGGTAGCAGATCTTGATACTTTTGGATGGGCAGAGATGCACCTTGAGAAGAGGAGATTGTCTTCTACATATGGGAAGGAGGGGTAAAGAAGGAGCAGGAAGGGGTTGCTGGTAAGAATGATTGCACTTGGAAGACAAGTTCGTCTTCAGACAAGTTTGAAAGGCATAGTTACAATCCACTGCTAATATTCTTACCGTTTTACTTCCAGAGAGAGATAATTTCATGTAGCTTACAAATTAGGTTCCTAGCTGACGCAAAGCTAAACTAGTAACTATTTGGTAATATTAACCACAATAAAATCCATTCAATATAAAATATTAAGAAAAAATATCATTTAAATACCCAAAAAGGGGAAAGGTTAGCAAGTTATAACTTATACTAAAAAAAAAGAAACCAGGATATCTTTATCAACTCTTAATAAATTAAATAGCTTCATTCAAGTTAACGATATTTGAGATATTGTATTTTATAGTGAAATACATGTAGGCCTCAGAGGCAGTCAAATCTGAATTGATAGCTGTCTTTCTGCTTTGGGTAAATTATTTCAACTCTCTGACTCTTGGTTTCCTCCCTTGGGTGTAGCATCAGAAAGATACTATTTATGTTATAAGATTGATTGTTAGGTTAGAGGTGATATATTTCAAATGATTATCACAGTGTCTTGGGCAGAATACGTGGCTCACAAAATTATGTATTACTTGATATAAATGATTTAATTTCTCCAGCCTTTTGTCTTCTAAGGTTTTAGCTTTGTGTGACACTGAGCCAGTCAGCCCCTGTGTGGCACTACCTGACAATTACAGTTTGTTTCCTTCCTGATGGTTTTGAGTCTCTAATCCATTGATGGTTAAATATTTTTTATATCCCTCTTGGTCATACAAGAAGAAGACGATATTGAGAAGAAATCTGTTAGCTTCTCTAAATTGTATTATGAAACAAAAATTAAAAACTTTTTCTAAAATGTGATTCTTTATTGATGTTTGTGTTCTGTATCTTTCCTGACCAACTAAAACAGACCCTGTAGGCTGGCTACCCTAACTTAATTTTCCAACATTTTTCTCCTTGACTGCTTAAGCTCAAGCTGAAGAGTTATAAGATAGAGACATGTAATTTGTTTCCAAACTTTTAGCAGGCCTCTTCACATTGGTTTCAGATACGTTTTGATACAGTCGTGATTTTTGATAGTTTTCTTGCTGTGTGGTCTGACAAGAGGCTCAGACCTGAAACTTCTGCCCCAGATACTTCTACATCTCTTTCTGTACACCAAAGAGTCTCATTTTCAAGGACACATGGATATTAGAATTAAAATTTCACATAATTATTCACCGGCTTGAACCTACTTTTTAAGTACACTGTCCTCATTCAACATTATATTTACTACTACTATTATGATTACAAAAAAGAAATGATGCATTTTTTCATACACACTTCCCATTTCACCCTGTTTTAAGTAGTTGTATTATCTACTTATCAGAGCCTTATCTTTACATGACAGTTCTTCTCTTTTATAGCCCTCGTTTAGTTTTGGTACTAAGTGCAAATTTATGTTGACTGCTCACAATAAGTTTTTTTTTTTTTTGTCGGTGTCCAACAGGGTGAATTGTTTCTCTAATCTCTACTAGACATTGCTCCCAAATGGTCTGAAGATTACATGCTTTGAAAGTCAGTTTGGCCTAATAAAATGCTTGGTTCACATTTTCATTTCTGATAGCTAATTTCTTATAGATTCATTTCTTATAGATAATTTCGTATAGCTTACGATTTAGGTTCTTAGCTGACACAAAGTTAAATTAGTAGCTATTTGGTAATATTAACCACATTAAAATCAATTTAATATAAAATATTATATTTATTCCAGCATAATGCATTATTCTTGAAATATTTAATCTTGTATTATTTGTTGCTGTTTGTTTGTTTTTCCTCTCATAAGTGATTTGATTTTTTACTGAATATTTAAGTAACGCTTCTCTCTTCTCTCTCTCTCCCCCTCCCCTTTAAAATCTAATAATTATACTTGAATTTATCTTGGTGTTAATTTTTCTGAGTCAATAATCTCAGAAGATATTTCAAAATGAATTTTCAAATCCTTTTAGAAACTGTTTTTACTGACTTCATTTTGTTTTATTCTTTAGAGACTCTAATTATAAATGTGTTTTATCATTTTTGCTGAACTTCTAAACTTGGCATGTATTCTATGGATATAGATTTTTATCCTTATTTATTTTATCCTATTGATTTTAATTTTAATCATACTGATCACATTAATATTTAATCATATTGATATTAATATCCTATTCTTTTGTCCAGTCAATCTTTGTCTTCATTTCTTCTTCCTTTTTACCTTCTACTTCTCTTAAGACACATGTATGCCTATTAATATTTATTTTTCTTTTAGTTTGGTCTTCATTTCTGAAATAATGTTTTCTTTTTATTTAAATCACTTCAGAGTTTCTAATTCTGATTTTTAAACAATTTTGTTTTGTCAAATCTTCTATTGTTTAAAAATATACATTGCTTCATGTTGCAATAATGCTAATCTGTTTTGTGACATTATCATCCTGGAAAGTTTTTCTTATCTATAGCAATGTTGTTCTGTGCTTCATTGTATTAAATTCCCTAGTGAAGTTCTTTTCTCCAAAACCACACATTCAAGTTGACACCATTCATGCAGGTGATCCCTAGTTCATTGCTAGGGTGCTTTTTTAATATCATCTATAAATAGGTTTTATATCTTGGTGCGAATTATTCTAAGCTGTCCTGCGTAAACACCCACCTCTCCCATCCCCCCAAAAGAAGAAAAAATAAATAATCAAATCCATACGAGCAGAATCCATTTAACATTTTATAAGGGGGAGGATTGGAGAGAGCATTTGCCTTATACATCCTTCAGGAAATTGCTTTAAATTATGTATGAGATATATCTGATACTCCAGGTAGTTTTATGTCACATAAGAAGTAAAGGGAACAGAAACAGTGGTGAGTATTTTCTCCATGGAGTTCTCTATCTCTCCATATCTTTTATCTATTAAAGATGGTCTGTTCATCATCTGTTTAAAGAAAAAAAATGCTTTTGCTGAAGGCAGTTCCAGCTAATACACTGTTTTTTATTGTTATTATTTCTGATCTCATCACTATTTTAAATTAAATTAAAAACACAGTGCCTACCTGAATTCCATTGCTTTGCTAATATTTCATACATAACACAGAAAATGTAAAATGGCAGGATACTCCTTAATACAAACAAAGAGGAGAAGAATGATTAAATATAAATTAGAATTGTATTCCCTACAGTAATATTTTACATCTTTCTGTGAAAAGCACGTCTATGACTGATTTGTCAGTTTAATTACAATGTGAAAAAAGACTTTTATTTAGTTCAATATTCTTTCATCAAAAATACAGTATTTGTTTTCTCTCTTTTTTCAGTCTGAGTTGTATTACATCATGAAAACATCTTACTGATGTTTGCATATTGAGTTTGTTTACATACAAATACATACAGATGTCCTTGTATACATATATTCCATATTTGCCTGTAGAACAACATACACAAGCACAAGTATTCCTCTATCACCACAAAGGAAGGAGTGCTTTTTTGGTTTTCTCACTAATTATATCGAGCTCCAAGAACAGCATCTGGAACATATATAAATAAATAGCTCCAGAAATAGTTACTGAATAGTTATTTCTGACATATCACTTCTCTCCACCAACCTCTTCTTTAGAGAAAAAATTGGATATAGCATTTGATGTTGCATTATATTGTGATTAATACGTGATTTGGATGTATGGAAGAATAATGATATACAGAAGAACATCGTATAGTATCTATGGAAAAGTGAAATGTATGTCACATAAGTTTTGCATAAATTTTTTTAATATATTCAGCTTTGTTGCAAGCTAAAATACCCATTTTCTTGAGGATTTATATTGAGTACTGAAATGGGAAGGCATGAGGTTTTTTCATATTGTTAAAGAATGAGCTTTGTAAGCAATATTGCCATGTTTTTGATAAAGTCCGTGACTGTAATCACCTATTTCCTTGGACTGAAAAATTGGCTATAAAAACAAAAGAGCAGTTTACACCAAATAATAACTATTCCCCAATAAATATATTTCTGCTTTATTGTCCAGGGTATGATCTTGCCTATTTTTGTGGCTCAAAATCCAACCCTCATTCCATGATAGGACTGGTATTTTATGTTGTGCAAGGACATTCTGGGTGCAATAAGATGCCAAAACATTGAGCCTGAAAAGAACCCAAAATTTTTCTATCGTTGCATGATAGTTTAAATTATAACTCATACAACTTCTGAGTCTCCTTTTGCTTTGAACATATCATTGAAGACTTTACTGGCTTAGGTTTGCAAAAATCTCTTCCTGATATAGGTCTTTCACCCAGAAACCAAATCAGGTCAGATGCTGGAGGGTTTATAAACAAAAACATTCTTATCTAAAACATAACTACTTTTACTTCAGCTCTCGAATGGAACCTCACTTCTCTGTTCATTTCAAAATAATTATCAACTTATCAGTCATATCAAACTGACTCTACTTGTCATTTTGCCAGTTATTTCCATGTCTAGCAATTTTATCAGAATCTGCCAATTTTAGCTGTCCAGAAATTTGTAATTTTCTGTTTTCGGTATCAGTCAAAGGTCGTTTGGGGTGTTTTCCACAAAGAAATTGTCATATCAGTATCTTAAGCACAGAAGAATGAGAATTCTTGTTCTAAGACAAACGTTACTGGAGGAGTTGGCACCCCAGGTGCTTGCTTCACAATAGCTGAAGCTCCGTGGCATTTGTTTTCATAATGCTTTATCCCCTTACCCTATTACTGATGGACATAATGTCATTTTTCGCTGGCTCTTGGTGAAATGGTTGGCAATTTTTGAATGTACTGGGAACTTAATGCCCTTCTATGGGTAGGTATAAATGAGGAAAACTGTTGAACAACTACTTTTATAGAGAAGAGGACCTCACTCTTCCTACAGTCTGCCTGTGATTAAGGAAAGTAGATGTTGAAAAAAATGTATTTTGAATTACTTTTATAAATTACTAATAAGATGATCCTCTGACTCTCTTTCAGCTCAGAATTCCAAGTTCATGAAGTTAGCTATGGGGGTAACTTGTTTATAAATTACCATTTTCATGATCCTCCTATTGTTTATCTCCAATAATATTTCCTAATTTTTAGATAGATTATTGAATATGCATTTTTTTGCATTTACTTTTCTAATCCTTCACTATAGATACAAAAACAGATGTCCCTTTTTTTCCCGAAGTTACAGATGAAAAAACAACATCTTTGTTTATGATGCAATATACTGACAGGACTATTGTTGCTTCCCCTGTATCTCATATTAGAAGAAATGTTGACTCAAATTTATAAGGTTATCCATTCCTCTCAGGATGCAACAAATCCTGAGCTCAAGGAGAGAGGATCAATACTGTTCATTTACTCACTTCCACATCACTGTACCTCTGATGTGCAAAAAAATTAAAAAATATATATATTTCTAAAAGTGTGATTTGAGCAACTGAATTTTATAGTAATTCGCCACAGCAACTACCACAACTCTTATACTGAGGGGAGCCTGTCATTCTGAGCCTGATGGCAACAAGGAAATGTGTTCCAATGTGCACTGTAGTAGATGGTATGCTGTTGATAAAACCTACTTCCCTTCTCTAAGGAAGGTTTTTATTTCCCTTCCCCTGCTGGAACCAGGCTTGGTCATATTACTGTCTTTGGCCGATGAAATGTAACAATCAATTCCTGGAAGAAATTGGGCATTCTCTCCTTCTCTATGCTCTTACAGACTGCAGCTCTCTAGATAGAGAGATGATATCGGCGTGGGCCCCCAAGAGAGGATAACTGTGAGGATTTGGTTCCTCTTATGCTCACAGTACTAAAGATGAGCATGCAGTATAAGTGAGAAATGAGCTTTTATTGTTATTGGCCACTAAGATGTTTGCCTGTCCGTTTGATTTTTACAAACATAATTTACAGCTAACTTGTGTCAGAGGAAATACTTTCTGCCTCACGGTTCCCAATTTACCAACCAAGGTATTCCCATGTTCTCTAGAACTCTCTCATCACTTTGTTGTTGTTTTTTAATAGGCCATTTTAAGGACTTAATCTACCATCACTTTGTCTACATCTTAGTATGTAGAAAATTATTACTTTCTACTGTGTAATTCCTTTTGTTTGTCTGTTTTGTCCACTCCCAACATATAACATATATCCTATAATTTATTCTGATTGTTGACAATTGTGACAGCAGATAAGGTATCCTTACTTTCTGCTGATTCTCAGCCACAATTATATCATTATATAACAAGAGGACTATGTTGGAAATCATATAGCTCTGTAGAGTTTGAGACCAATTAACACCACAACCAGTTTTCCAGTGTATGTATGGAGGGATTCAAAAACAGCGATTGGAATCTCTTCCCTAGGCAGAAGATTGTCTAATCAGGGTTCTTGCTTCCTTTTGTGGAGATCTTGTAATCGATCATAGATATATTATTTCAATTTAGTAATGAAATAATTTTGTATGTGCTCCAAGGGTGGGATAGAGACCATAAAATGCTCAATTTATAATTGATTATATTGGGAAAAACTAACTAAATTGAACCTGATGTTCAATTTTTGAACTTACAAAAGTCCAGTAGAAGTTGCAGTCATTGTTTCAAATTTAAAATATTCAAAGCTATTAAAAATTTGGTGGAAGGGGGCTTCTATTTTAATTTCCAAGCAATATATTGAGAAATTTTAGACAATTCCAATGTCATATGTCTTTCAGTATATGCTTTTACTTCATTTTGCTCAGAAACTATAGTTGAGGACACCTCTGCACTGAAATCTGTGGTTGTGCTACAGCAACTGGTTATGAAGGGCATCAAGAAGGCTCCCAGGTAAGGCTATATGTTCTATGGCCAGATGAAAAACAACCACATTGGACACTTGTCTTCCTTCTAAAAGTTCATGTATGTTGAGGAAGGGGACAAAGTATAATATGAACAATTTTTTAAATAATTTTAAGTCTACCATTGGGCCACTTACACAACTATAGAGGCCAGGTCTGCTGCAGAAATGGGCCTACTAGAGTTAGTGGGAGGATGCCATTCTGAAAGATCGGCAAAATTGGGTTTACTCACCTGCAACGATCTAGAAAAATGCTTAATAAACCATGGTGTTCCTAGGATACAGTGGGAACCCACAGTAGGCAACTCATGAAGATGTCACTTGATTTATAAAACCAAAAAGTCAGAGTTAGTGAGAAAAATACTGAGGTCAGCTGCTGTAATGCTAATTCATATTGTCTCAGACAGTTTCCAGACCTAATTGATTCTCAGACCGAGAGCTCATTGATTGAAAAGGGCTTCAGGTCCCTTGATAAAGAACGCTTCAATGCCACAACAAGTGTTTAAAATAAATATTAGCCCAGTTTTCCCTCAAAAAGAAACTAAAATGGTTAGGTTAAAGGTTGAGCCTTATGAGTAGCTAATGTAAAGGGAGAATCTTAGATCTAAATAAAGAACAAATTAGCTAGATAGGTTGGTTTGAACAAAAAATAATTCTGATACATTCCAATCTGCATTACAGGTGGTCCTGAAAAATAGTAGTAAATAGAAATATTTTCATCAGCTAATTTGGAGCCATATCCTGGAGCATTCACTTTGAGTGGAGGAAAAAGTTGTTAATGCAATGGTGTATAAGGCCTTCGGGGCAGCCACAAATGGCTTGGAAAGATAATTACAGTCTTGGAAGGTGCAAGGGTAGAAGAAAAAACTCAAGAAATTCTGAAAGATGTATTTAGGGATGGATCTCTGCTAGTGGGTTCAAAGGAAGCAGGTCTTTTTGTCCCATATTAACTCAGCTATTGAATGTCTGACTTGTCATCAGCAGGAACCAGTGTTGAAGCCACATTAGAGACACATTCGCCCTATTATATACCATGTTACTCAGAAGTTACAGACCTTAGAGTATACTGGAGTGGCCTCTTAGACATGTAAATATGACAACAGCACTGGGATAACACCCTATAGGAGGTTGTTGTATACTCCCAGATGACATACATACATTGAACTAATAGCCATTACAAGACGCTATGTCCCAAAAATGTAGAATATGAGTCCATGAGATTTCTCAAAGAACTAAAAATAGAGCTATCATTTGATCCAGCAGTCCCATTATTGAGTATATACCCAAAGGAAAATAACTCATTCTACCAAAAAGACACATGCACTCACATGTCTATCGCAGAACTAGTCACAACAGCAAAGACAAGGAGTCAACCCAGGTGCCCATCAGCCATGGACTGGATAAAGAAAATGTAATTATACACCATGGAATACCATGCAGCCATAGGAAAGAATGAGATCATGTCCTTTGCAGCAATGTGGATGCAGCTGGAGACCATTATTCTAAGTGAATTAATGCAGGAAAAGAAAAACAAGTATTGCATGTTCTCACTTGTAAGTAGGAGCTGAAAATTGAGTATGAGAAGGAGGGTATTATGCTTACTATTGGGCAACAGGGTTATTAGAAGCCCAAACCTCAGCATCCTGTTATATTCTTGTGTAACAAACCTGCATGTATACCCCCTGAATCTAAAATTAGAAAAAAAGAAAGCAATTTTAAAAATAAGAGAATATGAGTCCATGAACCAAAGGGTGAAAGTAAAATTGGCTTATCTTGTTATTATTCTCAAAGATACTTTGGAGAAATTTGTTGTTTCCAGCCACAACATTTAGTTCAATTGGACCAATATCTTGGTTCTGAGTGCGAAATTATTCCACCAGTTGACACAGTAGAATTTTCAAAGATCTTAGTAGCAAGTAGCTGTTCATTTGGGGTTTCTCCAGAAACCCCACTTAACATGGGAAAGCAGTAAAACTGAGTCGGGCAAGTGGTATAGTTTGGATATTTGATGCCACTCAGATCTCATGATGAACTGTAGTCCCCAGTGCTGGGCGTGGGGCCTGGTGGGAGGTGTTTGGATCATGGTGGCAGATGCCTCATGGCTTGGCACTGTCTTTGTGATAGTGAATTCTTGTGAGATCTGTTCATTGTAAAGTGTGTGGCATCTCTCTCTACACTCATCTTGCTCCTGCTTTCGCGATGAGATGTCCCTGTTCTTTTTTTTTTAATCTCGAAATAATTTTTAATGCTTTAAAATTTAGTAAGTGCACACAATACATGTTTTAGCAGAAGAATGAAAATGTGTGTATGGCATTTAATACAAATTTACATTACAAAATGAGACCATGTTAGGAAAACATTAGAAGTAAACATTTAAGTAAAAACCAAATAAACAACATGCTAAGGGATACAATTTAAAAAATCCTAGTAAATGTAGTTGCCTAAATCCAGACTTGAAACATCGAGATTTACTTTGCCACTAAAAAAAAAAAAAAAAAAAAAAAGCAGAATGCCCTTCATTTTAAATGCATTAAAAAAAAAAGTTTGTACATTGTTTTCCTGCTGGCCACTGTAGTATAATCAAGTATATAAAAGAGCATCAGCTGGATTCAAATCTGGTAATAAAAAAGTACACCACCTGCTAAGTATACAGTTCACCCCAGAAAGCAACAAAAAAATCACACTACATAATATCTTTCTACTGTCAGAATCTCCCTGATGCCCATGCCCCAAAGACAGAACAGCTGAGAACTCCTTCAGCTTAAGAGAAAACCAAATGTCTTCAGCACCTTATAGTTTCTGTGCATAGGAAAACATGGGCAGAAGAGGACTGCAGGAAGAGAAAAAAATAACTAAGACCAGTGGTGTACTCTTCAGTAATACTCCACTTGCATGCAGCAGCTTACATGGAGAGAATGGCTGATGTATTGGGCATTGTGAGAAAAAAAAAAACTGACATTCAGCTCACTGCAACCTCTGACTCCTGGGTTCAAGCAATTCTCCTGCCTCAGCCTCCTGAGTAGCTGGGACTATAGGTGCCCGCCACCACGCCCAGCTAATTTTTGTATTTTTAGTAGAGACAGGGTTTCATCATGTTGGCCAGGCTTGTCTTGAACTCCTGACCTCGTGATCCACCCACCATGGACTCCTCAAGTGCTGGGATTACAGGCGTGAGCCACCATGCCCAGCCTCATTTGCCATTCTTTTTTTTTTTTTCTTTGAGATGGAGTCTCACTCTATTGCCCAGGCTGGAGTGCTGTGGCACAATCTCGGCTCACTACAACCTCTGCCTCCCGGGTTCAAGTGATTCTCCTGCCTCAGCCTTCCGAGTAGCTGGGATTACAGGCACGCACCACCATGCCCAGCTAATTTTTGTATTTTTACTAGAGACAGGGTTTCACCACATTGGTGAGGCTGGTCTCAAACTCCTGACCTCGTGATCCACCCGCCTCAGCCTCCCAAAGTGCTGGGATTACAGGCGTGAGCCACTGCGCCCGGCCTCATTTGCCATTCTTGAGCATTAAATCAAACCTTGCAAAGTTGGGCACTAGTTGCCACTGAGACTTTAGAGAAATCTGCTTATCCTGGAATTACTCTTCTTGGAGTGCTGCGGGAAGCACTGCAGTTGGGAGGTACTTGGTCTAAAAAGAGCTTCATTTGCATAAAATACATTTTTGATTGTTTTGTTTGCTAAGGACTCAATTGAGCCCTAGTAATTTGGTGAGGTCGAGTGGGTAGAAAATAAAAAGAAGTATTCCTTTCTTCCCCAACCTTCTTTTCCTCACCACAACCTTCACCATTACGGTGTTACTTCATTATCTTATGAAGTTCTAGGAAATGATTGTGTGAATAAATAATTGTCTCCATTGTTTATATTTGGGGAAATCTGCCAAAATTCGAGGAGATGTCCCTGTTCTTACTTCATCTTCTGCTATCATTTAAGCTTCCTGAGGCCTCCCCAGGAGCAGATGATGCTATGCTTCCTGTGCAGCCTGCAGAACGCTGAGGCAATTAAGCATCTTTTCTTTATAAATTACCCAGCCTTGGCTATTTCTTTATAGCAGTGCAAGAAGGGCCTAACACAGCACGGCATTGTCACAACTTAGGCCTGTTACCTGGACTATATTTTCTGTCTGTTCTGGATTCAAATGAAGCTTCAGAGAGTTCCTGTGAATAGTGCTTGCTTTCCACCTCAAAATTCTGTGCCTTCTTGCTTGAGGACTTGTGAGACTGCTGGAGGATGCTTAGAAGCTTAACAATCATAGGCAGAAATATCACATTCTTGAAAATAAGATAAAGAATGAAATAGAGTGAACCCTTCATTCTCTTTTACATGACAGTACTATTTTAAAACCCGAACGTATTTTCTCAAATATTATAGATTTAAATTCCAAGAGTATCAGTTATGAATTTCAAAATAAATGTATTAGACTTAGTTATGAGATTTCCTAATGTTATATTTTTAAAAACACCACACACATTTTAATCCACACAAATTATTTTTAAATTTATTGAGTACTAATTCTATTTATTTGATTCACTTCTCCACCTCTATATTTAATTACAAACATTTCTCAAGATAATTAAATTCATTTTCTAAAGTAAATAAGCAGCAAACTATCTCAGTTTGAGATATTGAAGTTTCTATTTTAATACTTCAAAGCATAATGGAGTTGAGAAACACATAAAGATGATCCACCAGGATATAGAATCTGGGTGCTACATGCCTCCAGATTAATTATATCTAAGTCACAGTTGGGGACACTAAGCATACTTGACAATGGCTAGTTTAGCAGTGTCTTTCTACATTCTTGACCTTAGTTTGCCCTGTATTGTAGGGCATCTCCTGGTATTTCAACTGTCTTCCTTCACTGTCCCAGACTTTGGCTGTATATTCTGCACCCTATGGTTTGTGAATAATTGGCTAACACTCTGGTTCTCATTTTCAGAAAAGTCTTTGCTTTTCTCTTCAGCAAATGGTGTCATATGGATCAGGTCTGTGTCACATGTAAGTCATAAAAAATTCAAGAAGGTTTTCTCACATATATAAATGTGTCTATGCAATTGTCACAGCCTGTTCATGGAGGTTTTAGATTTGATACTGAGCTGGTTCAGCTTTCTTTCTCAACACCTTTATTTGATCCATTGCAAGACTTAATCATAAATCTCTTAAAACCTCTAGAATTCACCCACCTCAATCCCTCACACCATCATCCTTATCCAAGCTACCATCATCTCCTCAATACCTTGCCTTTCTGCCCCCATTCTTATCTGCATCCTCTCATTAGTAGCCGGATGCCATTTTTGAAATGTAAATGCAATTATGTCAGTCTTCCTCCCCTCCTACCACATTCATTCACACTCAAATCATTCCATGGGCTCTGCACAGTGCTTAGTCTTTCGTGCTTTCAGCACCTGGTGCTCTCTATAATTTTTCACTCTGATAGCTCTTCTATTTACAATGCTTTCCCCCACTCTCCACCTGTAATTACCTTCTATTTATTGTACAGGTCTCAGTCAATTGTCAAACATACAAGCAAGCCTTCTCTGCAGTGCCCACTTATGCTACCGTAGCTCTGTGGCTTTATTTATTTTATTTTGTTTTTGTATGATTGTTTACCTCTCAGTTCTGTGTGCTTAAAGGCTAGGTTCGACATTGTATTCCCAGCACTTGCCACATGTATTCAACAAAATATTCCATACTAATTCAACAAAAGTTTCTTCAATACACTTTTGTTGAATAAATACATTGCCTACTAACTACTAAGTTCCATCTTGGAATGGCAGATATAAATATATACTCTCACTTCTACACTTCACTTAAACTTTGAAAGCAAGATTGAGAATTTTTCTCCCTTTGTTTCCTCCACACTTATCAGGAAGTAGTAAGGTAGGTTTTCAGAGTATTGTAACCACAGGTATCTGAAACTTGAAACAGGGCTCAAGTGGTTCTGGATTTTAGAGGATGTGAGAGGCTGGAATAAGGATATTAAATCTAAAGAATAAAGGAATGTGATATCTCATTAGCAATCATCAATATGTTGGCACATGGAGTTAATAAAAGAAAGTAATATGATGGTGTTTGGTCTCATTTTTTTTTCTCTCCTTAATCTTACCACTCTTCTGCTACCAACAATTAGTTGTTAACTCCTCTCAGAGATTGTGAAAATCAGGCAGAAGTGATTGGTCTGCACTGAGGACCTGGATACTTCTTATAATATTGATTCTACAGGAGCATGCATTTCAGACTTTAAATTGAATAAATTGAATAACCAAGAACTCCTGGTACACAATTCCTTCACAACCTGAAGACTACGTATATCAAAGACAAGTTACTTGACAACAGTTTTCAGTATTATATCTCAAAAACATCTGTTTTGAATGAGCAAAGAAAATATATTACTTTTGAAGAAGAGGCACTATAAAATTGTGCTTTATATACATTACTGAAAATTGTTGGATTTATTCCATATAAATTATTCATCACTTTTCCTGGGCAATGTTAAGATTTTAAAATAATGGCTACGTTTTTGCTTCATCTCCATAACGTAACTTTTAAAATACTTCCAGTTATGCTTTTTAAAATTTATTTCAGCATTAATGAGTCAGCAATAACAGCTATTCAGATAGCTATTGGACTACCAAAATATATTTTGATAACAAGTCATCCATTCTTTTACAATTATAATTTTATTATCTAGTTGCAAAAAATATTATTTAAAAAAAGTTACTTACACATACCCTGAATTTGCCCAGATCTCAACTGCTTGCACTTTCATTAGCAATTTTATCACAAAACCATGGGCATTTACTTACACCTTATCATGGTGGCCTTTAGAATCAAATATATTTTTGCCCAAATATTCTTTTATTATTCTTGCTCAAAAAAATTTTGGAGGCCCCAGGAGCTGTCCCATTTGTCTTTTATAAGGGTGTTCATTCTGCTTGGTGCTATTCTTCCAGTTCCTTGGTAGTTTCACCATCTTCGGCAGGCACTACAGTGTTCTATCTGGCCAAAGTGGGTCCCTTTGAAGTATTTCCATCCTTCTCAGCATTCCCCCATATTATCAGGCACTACTATGCTCCTGTAGGAAGTGTGGACTCTAACAGGTGATGCCACTGCTCCCCTGAATACTCTGGCCTCTCTGAAGCCATTCTTCCTTTTTACGCTCCGAGAAATGCCTGGAATTAGTAGTGGTTCCAAAGCTGCTTCACTAACTGCTGGTAAAGTACAGAACAATGCATGGCTTTTTTTGGTGATACTTCTCTTAGACTTAGAGAGATACACATGCAGAACTCCTTGCGCCCCGTCTTACATAGTTTAAGCAAACACTGTTTTTCCCGTGTTTATTTTTTTCATAGTCATTCCTAGGTATCCATGCGGGATTGGTTCCAGGACCCCCCATGAATACCAAAATTCACAAAAGTTCTTGCATAAAATGGAGGATGCCCTTGTATAAAGTAGCAGAGTATTTGCAAATTACCTAGCACATCCTCTAGTATACTTTAAATCAACTCTAGATTCTCAAGATGACTTATAATACCTAATACAATGTAATTGTTATGTAAATAGTTGTTATACTATAATGTTTAGGAAATAATGACAAGAAAAAATGTCTATATTTGTTCAGTACAGATGCAATCATCCTTTTTTTTCCTCAAATATTTTAATCTGAAGTTGGTTGAATCCACAGTTGTGGAATCCACAAATTTGGAGGACTGAATGTACTTTATTTATCATCTACCTATTTTCTACAGTTCTCAGCCACGAATCCATTAGAAATTATGCTGTGATATAAATCTTGGCATTTCTGGAAAGTAATGCTTCCTATGATTGTGCTTTTAATGCAAAAAGCTTTTGGTCTTACCAGATCATAGCAAAGGTTCAAATTCTACTTTGAATCAATCAGTGGATTCCTCTAACCCCAATTACTATTAGTTTGCAGCAACAGCAAGTTTTAGAACATTCTCTTACTTCCAAATTCTGATGATGAGGGTACCAGACTGAAATGTCCTCTTCCAAAAAATACCATATTGATTTTTAAAAAGGATATAATATAATATAAAATATCACGCAAAATAAATAGATAAAAATGAAATCAATAGCTCATATGTCTTATGATGCAATTTATTTTACGTAAACAAGTCTTGAAAATCAAATGAAGACTGCTTTGTCTATTGTCCATTTGCCACCATTAAAAACCCTGGCTTACTTGAACACAGAAAAATAACATGTTATATAAATTACAAAATATAATAATTGCAGCAATGCAACAAATGCAATTTATTCATTGATTGTTCTATTGACAATCAGCATTTTAAAGTCATATACATTTCCTTAAAAATATAAAAAGCACCACACTGTAATGTAAAATAAATTTTAAAAATCTAATTACTGAAAGATCCTTCTGGACTTGTAGATAGCATGGGAAAAAATAACCTCAGGATTTATTTTAATAGCATTGACCAAAATAGCATCAACCAAAGCACTTTTAGAAATGCAATGACTTTGGATGCTGCCTACTTGGAGTTAGGCCAAACTTCACAAGTTAAGGGCACATTTTTCTTCAAGACTGCTGTCACTTCAGACAATAGCTGCGTGCTCAGGGATTCTGGGGTACTCACGCTTCTAATCTTCTGGCTACAAATTTCAGGGCTCCCACTACCGGTTTTAGTTTCATTATTTGCTAGAAAGACTCACAGAGGTCACTGAAAGTATTATACTTATGAATGCAGTTTCATTAGAACAAAAGGTTACAAATTAGAACAAGTCAAAAGAAGAGGCAGAGAAGGAGAGGTCTAGGAGGGTCCCAAATGTGAAACTTCTATGTCTTCAAGAACATGTCACCTTTCTTGCACATCAATGTGCCAAAAAGGTGACATGTGCCAATACCCACAAAATATTATTTCCAGCAAACCTCACCCAAGTTTCAGTGTCCAGAGATTTTGTTGGGGTTTCATCAGGTAGGCATGACTGATTGAGTTATTGGCCACAAGATTTAACTCAGTCTCCAGCCTTCTTCACTCCCAGGAGTTCAGGCTGATAATTTCATGTCTGAAAGCCCCAACTGTCTAATCATTTGGTTTGTCTTTCTGACATGGTCAGCCCCAATCCTGAGTCTCATTAGCATAAACTACCTACGGGCCCACCAGGAGCCACTTTATTAGCATAAACTATTAGGTCACATTATGACTAACAAAGACAGTACTAATAATTTTAAAACCCCAAAGATTTAGAGGCTTCTTCCCAAGAACCAGGGAGGATCATTAACCAACTTGTTCATTATAGGATAGAAAAATCTGTCCATGCCATCTATTTCTTTTGTTTAGACTTTCCTTTTCACATTTCTCTTTTAGCCAGTAATTTTGAAGTGCCCCTTGCTCTGTGTTGAACTATTTTATTCATCTAAAGTTTATTACAGTTTTAATATATTAAATTGCCTCTTGAAGACCCTTTTTGATCTTTCTACTACCATTTTCATTTCCCTTTTCCTATCAAACCAATTGTGCTACCATATTATAAATTAGTAGTTCCCTAGACAATAACATCTTCATCACTTATGCAACAAACAGGATAAGCCCCCAAAGTCCATGCCAAAATACATCATAATTACATTTTTGAAAACTAAAGACAAAAAATATAATCTTGCAAACATTTGAGGAGAAATGACAAATTACCTTCAGGGAGACACCAATCCAAATGAAATCTGATTTCTCATCTAAAACTATGGAGGTCAGAAGAAAGTGGTATGATATATTTTTTAAGTGCCAAAATAAAAGACTTGTCAACCATGAATTTTATACCTGGTGGGTGACATTATCCTTAAGGAATGAAAAGTAAGAACATTCACACACAAAGGAAAATTAAGATAATTTTTTAATGAATGAAACTACTCTTAAAAATTGACCAAAGGAAGTTCTTCAAACAGAAATAAAATGATAAAAGAATAAATCTTGGAGCATCAGGAAGAAAGAATGAACAATTGAAAGAGCAGAAATATGGATACATACAATACACTATTCTTTTCCTTATGAGTTTTTACATGAGTATTTACATAATATAATCCTGAGTTTATGTACGAGTGTGTAAATATATTGGCCAGGTGCAGTGGCTCACACCTGTACTCCCAACATCTTATGAGGCCAAGGAAGAAGGATCGCTTGAGCCCAGGAGTTCAAGACCAGCCTGGGCAACACAGTGAAAACCCTTCTCTACAAAGAAAACAAAAATGAGCCAGGCATGGTGGCATGTGCCTGTGGTCTACGCTACTTGGGAGGCTGAGGCCAGAGGATCGTTTGAGCCCAGGAGGCAGAGATTGCAGTGAATTGAGATTGCACCACTGCACTCCAACCTCAGTGACAGAAAAAGACCCTGTCTCAAAGAAAAAATAAACAAAATAAAAAATAAATATACTATTTATAAATAATATTTAATGACTGAAATAAAAATTAGATCATGTGATCCTCAAGCCAGTGATATTTAAAATTTGATAAAGTGTAGGCACCTAAATGGAGGTCAGGTTTCCACACTTCACTTGAATTGGTAAAATATTGGTACTAATAGACTGTTAAAAATCAGATATATACATTATAATATACTGAATGAGATGGAAAATAACTGAAGAGTTTTGTCAGAGAAGGGATATATTATGGCTTACATTAAAAAAAAACACTCATGCTACTGGATGGAGAATTATTTCCATAAGGATAAGGATGACTAGTTAGGAAGTTATTACATTAATTCAAGTGAAAGGCTTGGCATAGAGTAATAATGTTAAAGATAATGAAAATTGTGGATTCTGAATGTATCTTTTCTTATTAATTTATTTTTAATTGATATATAATAATTATACATATTTATAGGATACATAGTAATGTTTGATACGTACAATGTATAGTGATCAAATCAGAGTAATTAACATATCCATTACCTCAAATATTTATCAGTTCTTGTAACAGAAACATTCAAAGTTCTCCCTTCTAGCTACTTGACAATTTATAATAAATTATTGTTAACTGTAGTCACCCTACAGTGCTATATAATGCTGGAACTAATACCTCCTACTTACCTGTAGTTTTGTATTCTTTAACCAGTTTCTCCCTATTTCTCCCCACTACCTTTCCTAGTCTCTAGTAACCACTATTCTGTTCTCTACTTCTCTATGGGATCAGCATTTTTAGCTTCTGCATTTAAGTGAGAACATATGGTATTTGTCTTTCTGCAACATAATCTCCTTCAGGCTCATCCATGTTGCTGTGAATGACAGCATTACATTTTTTTATGGCTGAATAGCATTCTATTGTGTATACTGTCACATTTTCTTTAAGTTCTGGATATATCTTGAAGGTAAAACTGTCAATGTTTGTTAACTTATTGGATGGTGGTGTGACTTTACAAAAAGAGATAAGGATGAACCAAAATATGCAATTGGCTTAATTCAAATAGAGCAACTCCATGAAAAAAATCAGGACAAAATTATTTTACATTGGAAATAACTACCAGATGTCTCTTTTGAATTAAACTCGTCAAGTCTTTTCAGCTTAGCTGGTAGCTACTTCCTTCAGCAGCCACTAGAAGCTCAAGGAAGCACCAGCGAGGCATCCACCTGCCTGGGTGCCCTTATGGTAGCCTCACCAACTGGAGTCAAACTGGAGACAAGGCTTCAATGGCACCACCATAGGGTGAATGTTTAAGAGTTTTTAGTACATACAGACCATGGAGGGTGCATAGCATTCCTGGAGGCCACAAATGAGGAGTTCATAGAGACTCGCTTCTCAGAGAGAGAGAGAAGAGGCCACTCTCAGCATATGCTGTGAAGTAAAGCGTGAGTCACTTTAAATTTGTGGACAAATGCCTGAATGGTCCTATTAAAGGCAGTGGTGAGAAAGCTAAACCTGCACTCAAAATGGATGCTGAAGCAAAATAAAGTTAAAAGCATTCAATGCAATGTTATTTAAAGCTTTTGTGTAGAAATGTATGTGTGTATATATATATGCAACATATATATATGCAACATATATATATAAAATGTAAGAGTTCCGAGTAGAAAATATGTATGTGCGTATATATACATATATGCAACATATGTATATGCCACATATATATATATGCAACATATATATATAAAATGTAAGAATTTAGGGTATAAAATATGTGTGTACATATATGAAACATATATATATAAAGAGTTTAGGGTAGAAAATAGGACTAGAGCTATACATAGGGAGTTGTAAGTGTATGAATACTATTAAAGTCATTAGACAGGATAAAGTCACATTAAGATTTAAGGTACAGAGAGAAGAGGAATGGCATGTGAACTAATCCTGGTGAAATCCAAAATTAAGAAGTCATAAGTATGAGGGTAAACCAGCAAAACACACTGAGAAGGAACAACAAATAAGGCAGAAAAACTGAAAAACAGATGTCTGGAAACTTAGCTTGAACAAAAAAAAAAGCTCTAGAGGTAAGTGGTTAACCCACTGTGACAAATGCTGCTGAAAGCTCAAATCAGATCATGATTGAGATTTGGCAATTATATTGGTCATGCATCTTTGTCAGGATCTAAGAGTAATTTCAGTGCCCATAAATCTCATGAGATGTCAGTAAAGATTAAATACTAGTTTCTATCTTGATAAAGACATATGAAACACCACACACCTGAAAGGAGATAAAAGAGGTAAAGATATTTTCTATCCACATCCCCATCTTCACTTCATACATACTCTGTTTCTAGGCTCTCAAATCTTGGGTGTAATCAACCAGAAAAGCACAAAACATCTCCTTAATTCATAGGTGTTGCATCTGAAGTAAATATAATCATGTCAGCTGTGCTATATTAAGAAACTTTTGAAGATCAAACTTCATAAACCAATAGTGCAATAAACAAGAGCAAGGGGTAGTCAAGGGCACAGTCCTTTCCATTTGATGTTTCACATTCCTTCCACCTAAGTGAAATGTTGGAAGCAAGCTTTAAAGAGAAAATAAATAAATATCCATAAAACTCGGGGTTTTAAAATCCACATAATCCATCACTTCTCTCTGACAGAGATCCAAATATGGTGAAGATGCAAAGATCCCAGGAATGTCAGTAAAATCAGGCAGTGCTTGATAAATGGTGACTGGTTAATGAGGATTGTACTGAGAATTGTATATATCAAACTTTAAATCTAATAAGTGAATTAAAACATCACTCAAGCAGATAGGTAATGAAGCCAAGGAAAGTCCACATTCCCTTTCAGTTGAAACACTGATTCTGGGTAGATTGCTTCCAAGCATGTGGTTTATGGGAAAAAATGCTGCAGAAATGGGATCAGCAAGTCATTCGGAAGGCACGATGGACTCAATGGGAAAAACATAACTCTGGAAATCATCAACAGTAGGAATCAAAAAGAAAATGACTTAATCTTTGTTTTAAATAAAAGTAGAAAATCATAAGGATAGTGAAAGCTCAAGATTATATGTAAAGACAAAATGATGGCAGGGTTACAAACAGAAGATTTGAATAAACAATACAAATGTAAATGGGAAATGTATATTGATAGTGCTAAAAAGAAAATGGAGAAAATAGCTAAAGAAGGTCAGCATGTTACAGAAAAAAATAAATGGAAGGGTGGATGCAATCAGAACTGTCCTATGTAGAAAACTTACAAAATTAATAATAAATAACAAATTATATAATCACTAAGCTCTCAAAAGAACAGCTGCTAAATAAACATATAATAAAATTAGAGAAGTCTTTCTATGTTATCAAAATCATAACAGACTTTTAAGGGAAATAAATTTGAGTCAGAGAATTTTGTGTAACTAAATAGTTTTCATAGAATGTAAATACAGACTCAGATGTTTAATGACTCAGAAATTTTACCATACATGTCTTAATCATTATTTTAAAAAGCAGGTATATAAAGCAATTATATATATACATATATATGTGTGTAAACACACACACACACACACATCCTAGGTGGCTGAGAGTTGGATTGAAATTTACACTTTAAGATTGGTGGGGTCACTGCAAAAAAAATAATAAATTGATAGTGAGCAATGTAGCTCAGTTAATTCTCAATATGTTTTACAACTAAATACAAATATCAAAATAATCTTTGAAATAAAGCCTAAAACATAAGTTATGAGACTGTGATAACAATGACCTTTTCTCTAAACTTGGCACAGATATAGTTTTTGGACAATGATAATAATAAAAGATCTCAAGTGAGACAAAACTGTTGGAAATTCCAACTCTACCACCTACTATATATGTACTATAAAATATCATGTAAACTTAGTCATTCAATTCTTTTTTTTTAACTTTTACTTTAAGTTCAGGGGTACATATGCAGGTTTGTTGTATACATAAATTTGTGTCATGGGTATTTGTTGTACTGATTATTTCATCACCAAGATATTAAGCTTAGTACCCATTCATTATTTTTCCTGATCCTTTCCCTCCTCCGACCCTCCATCCTCCGATAGGCCCCAGTGTGTGTTGTTCCCCTCTATGTGTCCATGTGTTCTCATCATTTGTCTCCCACTTATAAGTGAGACCATGAGTTATTTAGTTTCCTGTTCCCACATTACTTTGCTAAGGATAATGGCTTCCAACTTAATCCATGTCCCTGAAAGGGACATGATCTCATTCTGTTGTAGTAAATTATCACAAAATATCATAATCACTACCACCAATATCAGAATCAAATATATGATTTTTTTGGTCTAGGAGGCATCTCTTACCTGTTGAATCTCATCTGTGTCACCTGGTCATGAAACACATTTATTTAGGACGCACTTGATGCCTTTCTCATATATCTACATCCATTTAATTATGGTATGCTGTGATGTATGTCCAGATTTATGGCTTGGTAGGTAAGATATCACTCAATTAATGATGGTCAACTCAGGTTGCATACTGGTCTGTTGTCACCTGGCCATGGCTTCTGTCTCTACCAAGGTATTAAGCCTTTTCAAAAGGAGAAGGGTTAACTGCAGAAGATAGAATCGCCTTATTCCAAAACCTTAAGAAGTTGTGCTGAGCTGTGATTCACTACAGTGTACTTCCAAAGGCTCCACGGCATTCTTATTTGCTGTATAAACTTTAGGCAGCATTGAATCTACTGGGTCACATGGTCCACGTGGCCAAGCAGCTTTCATGGCAGTGTGGAACCAAAGCAAAACTCTCTTACTGTGTGCCTACTCAAAACTAGCTTCTCAGGTTACTCAACAAAATGGTTATGGAAATTTGCCCAAATAAGTCGACGCTTGGCCCCCAAAATTGCAAAGAGGCCATATGTCCTTGTATTTCTTTCTTAGATGTAGGAAGGACAAGATTTAGCAACTTTTCCTTTAATTTAGAAGGGATATGACAATACGCCCTGTACCAAGTCTCGGTAAACTATAGCCTGTGGGCCAAACCCACTTCACTGCCTATTTTATAGATAAAGTTTTACTGCAAAACAGCTACATGTATTTGTTTACATGTTGACTGTGCTCATTTCATGTTGCAATGACACAGTTGAGTAGTTGTGATAGAGATGTATGATACAACTTAAAATGTTTACTACCTGTCTCTTTAAAAATTGTTTGCCAAACCCTGCCCTAGACCACTGAACACATAGAAATTTCACTCAGTGACAAGCCATTGAATTTTGTGGGATTTATTTTATACCTTGTGACATCCACATGTCTTACCAATATATCTATGTAGTTGCTACTTTCTGCTCACCAGATGAATAAGCATATCATTAATTTAATGAAGCAACTTGATATCTTCTAGAATGGAGATATAATATTTATTCTTACGACTAAATTATGTCAATGGCCTGGGCTGTTGACACAACCCTAAGACAGAATAGTGAAGGTGTATTGCTGGCCACATCAACTGAAAGAAAATTGTCTCATGACATTTACTTACAGCTATAGGAAAAAATGTTTTTCTATTTAGCAGTTGTATATATGTGCTAAATAATGTATTTATTTGTTCCAGCAATGAAATTCTATCTGACACAACAACTGCAATTGAAGTCATCACCTATTTAAGTTTACAATAATTCACTCTCATTATGCAAGATATATCTCTCTTTTTCATTGTTCAAAAAGGTATGTTAAGTATGAATGTGGTATGAATCACTATCACCTGCTTCTTTTAAGTTTTCATAGTAGCACCAATATCTACATTGTTTCCCAGAAATGCAAGTGCTAAGATTTACTATTTTGGTAGATTAAGGAAGATCTTATGGTTTCCTTTTGTTTTTTGCTACAATATTAATCCTCATGCTATACATCAAGGCACAAATATAAGAATCCTGACAGTTAATGTGTATGTCTATTTCTATTAAGCATTTCAGAACTGATAATCACAGGATAGATCAAGGGGTACAAGGGAGAGAAATCTTAACTAAAACTCAATTGATCTCTTAAATGTCATCTGCCCCTTCTCTGACAAGTACACCAAGGTAGTGTTTTGGTCTTCCAAAATTAGTGTAGATATACAGAAAATATACAACTCCCAAAAAGTCTAATTATTTTTCATTACTCAGTTATCAGTGCTATGGACCGAATTGTCTCACACCAAAATTCATATGTTGAAGACCTAACCCCCAATGTGATGGTATTTGGAGATGGGAAATAATTACCTCTATAGGAGATAATTATGTTTAGCTGAGAATCCTACTCTCATAAAAGACATCAATAGAGCTTGAGGTTGCTCTCTCTCTCTCTGTGTGTCTCTGTCAAATGAGGACACAGTGAGAAGGCCATTGTCTACAAGCCAGGAAGACAGCTCTTGCCAGAAACTTCCAGCCTGTGAGGAAATAAACTTATCTTGTTTAAGTCACCCAGTCTATGGTATTTTGTTGTGGCAGCTTGAGCTGACTAAACAGAATTTGGTACTGAGAAATGGAGTGCCGCTGTAACAAATACCTAAAAATGCACAATTGGCTTTGGAGCTTTTCTGAAAGGCAGAACTTGTGAGCAATGAAATTGACTATTTAGCCAAGGAAATTCCTAAGCAAAGTGATAAAGGAGTAGGTTAGTTCTGAGCATATATTTTGTATGATTGAATATACAGAAAATTGGGAAAGAATGAATTAGTGCTATATATAACAAATGGATAAATCTGAAGCAACGCTTTTAAAAAAGGCGCAAATTGTAACATAATATCACAGATACGATATATGTAAACTTTGAAAACATACTAACAGTGACATATTCTCTTGGTGAGCCCATGCATATATAATATAATTATAAAATACATAAATAGAAAAAAATGCACCATCTTCTGAGAAGTACTTGTTAGTGGAAATAAAAATTAGCAAGAATAAGTTTGTTATGAATCATTACACAGGACTTCAACTATGTCAGTAAATTTTTTCGTGAAGGAGTTTTGACCAAATATGAGAAATGTTTAGTAAACTTGGATGTAGGTACCTGGGGCTTTGTTACTCTACCTTGTATTATGTATAGATCAAATATTTCTTTTAAAATTATATGAGGACCAGGTGTGGTGGCCTGCATCTGTAATTACAGCACTTTGGTTGGCTGAGGCAGGAGGATTACTTGAGCTCAGGAGTTTGAGATTAGCATAGACAACACAGTGAGACTTCATCTCAGGTGTATATATATATATATATATATATATATATATATATATATATGCCAGGCATGATGGCATGTGCCTGTAGTCCCAGCTACTCAGGAGGCTGAGGCTGGAGGATCACTTGAGCCAGGAAAGTCGAGGCTACAGTGATCTGTGATGATGCCACTGCACTCCAGTTTGGGTGATAATGGGAGACACTGTCTCAAAAAGAAAGAAAAATTATATGAGAAACAAACCACAGCGAAATTTGTTAAATACTACAACCCAATGAACATCCCATAACATTTTAATCTTCAATCTTGAATTACATTTAATGAGAAACTTGAGAATCAAATACGTGCTTAGACCTTGGGCAGGCATAACCAGGACTGGAAGAACAGATACAGTCATGGGCCATAGAATGACGTTTCAGTCTATGGTGACCTACATGTAAGATGGTGATCCCGGAAGATTATAATGGAACTGAAAAATTCCTATCAGCTAGTGACATATTAGCGCAACATATTACTCACATGTTTGTGGTGATGCTGGTGTAAACAAACCTACTGGGCTGCTAGTTCCATAAAAGAGTAACACATACAATTATGTACAGTACATAATACTTGATAATGAATGACCGTGTTACTGGTTTATGCATTTACTGTATTATACTTTTAAATTTTTATTTCAGGATCTACTCCTACTACTTACAAAAACACTTAATCGTATAACAGCCTCAGGCAGTTCCTTCAAGAGGTATTCCAGAAGAAGGCATTTTTATAATAAGAGATGACAGCTGCATGCATGCTTTGCCCATAAAAACTTTCCAATGCGACAAGATGTGGAGGTGAAAGACAGTGATATTGATAATGCTGATGCTCTGTAGGCTTAGGTTAATATGTGTGTTTGTGTCTTCATTTAAAACAAAAAGTTTAAAAAGCAAAAAAATAAATTTTTAAATAGAAAAAAGCTTATAGAATGAGGATATAAAGAAATAAAATCCTTTTGTAAAGCTGTTCAGTGTGTTTTTGTTTTAGGCTATGTGTTATTAGAGAGGAGTCAAAAATTTAAAAAAATAAAAATTTGTAAAGTCAAAAAGTTAGAGTAAGATAAAGTTAACTTATTATTGAATACAAATATTGCTTTATAAATTTAGTGTGGCCTACATGTACAGTGTATATAAATTGTGCAGTAGTGAACAGTAATGCCCAAAGCCTTCACATTCATTCACTACTCACTCACTGACATCCTGAGAAACTTCCAGTCCCGCAAGTTCCATTCATGGTAAGTTTTGTATACAGGTGTACCATGTTTAATCTTTTATGCCATATTTTTACAGTAACTTTTCTATGTTTAGATGTACTTAGATATGCAAATACTTACCATTGTGTTTCAATTGTCTGAAGTATTCAGTACAGTATAACCTGCTGTACAGGTTTGTAGCATAGAAGCAATAGGCTATGGCATTTCTCCTGGGTATATAGTAGGCATCATCATCTAGGTTTGTGTAAGTGCACTCTATGATTGAACAATGATGAAATCACCTAAGGATGCATTTCTCAGAACACGTTTCCATAATTAAATGGCTGATCCAAATGGTAAAGAACATGTAGCCAATCTACATGGCCCTCCATACTTTCTTGGACTTCATTATAGAGGCTGGGGAAAAGAAAACTTTTAAGTTAAAAGGATATGCTTTTTTATTATTAGAACAAGATATTGTGTCTTCTTTAAATGTATCACCCTAGAATTAATAAAATTAAAGCATTATACATTTTAAAATAAAGCTTCTAAAATCATGGCAGAAAAGTTTTATAGATTTATATAATAAAACTTTTTTCTAAATAATATCACATGACGTTTCATTAGGTTTTTGAATTTAACTTCATGCTTTAGATTAACTACTTCTTTTACTTTCGACATTTTAAATGAGTGAAATTTAATAAAACAGTAGCCAGTTGACACACACAATATTTTTCCCAGTCCTTACAAATGTGGTGTAATATGAGTATCAATATAAAAGTCAAATGGCATCACACTAAGTTTAAATCACATGCTTTTCTTTTGAAGATAAGACTTTCAATGTACTTAAATTCAAGGCTGAAAATGTTGATAATTCTGAAAATAAGATTAATAGATTAAGTGATGGCAAGACAAGAAGTCTATCAGACCACAAGTTAGGATATGATAATTAGATGCCATTTTCCTTAGCAACTTCACTTTTAACTCTACTATGAAATGAATAAAATAGTGTGCTTCCATATTTAATATTATAGTTGGAAAATAATTTACAATAAATGGAAGCTATACCAGCAGTGTCCACAGTTACCACTATCACTTCATAGAAGAGATTTTTCCCATCAAAATTTTAGCAGGCTTTACCAAATATTTATTTTGTAATGAGTATGGAATGACTAATGACAAAAAGATTTTGAAAATGTCTTATTCTTTCTCTCATACAATACGATGTTCTATACAAAAAGGAAAGTAAAAAATTTGAGAAGAAGACAATGTGAAATACCTGATAGACCTCAATCATCTGTTTAAGAGCATGTTTAGTGCATTTTGTGTAGCTGTAAACTAAGGGGGAGTCAATTGAGATGCGTGAGGAGAAGGTGGTCAGGAGAATGGTGAAACAAAACCAGGAGAACCACACATGGAAGACTCAATATAATTGCCATTCTGCCACTTCTTTGCTGTTGTAATTGTGCATATTGTCTATCTTCTCTCAATTTATTTTATTTAATTAATAAATGCAACAAAATATTTTTTGTCTCATCTCATGAGGTTTTGTACATGGTTGCTGTAGGGATTCAATAAGAAATTGTATGAAAATGTTAACAAATATTGAAAGCTACACAGTGTTTTGCACAAATAAAAATTAACATTTTAATTTTAATCTTATATAATATTGGTGACATGACATATACACAAAAGTAAATAATATGTTTCAGCACAAAGTGGCTGGGGTTAGCAGATTAGCTGTGTAATCTATTCAGACGGAGAAATTTGTTTTAATGATAACAAGGAGATTTCATTAAGCATCAAAGCATCATTAACATGACTGTATATTTTGCTATGAGGGTGCTGAAGATCTGAGATGAATGTTTCTGGATGCTATCATTTTGAAGATGTATGCAGAAAGTGGCAGATTTGGTTTGGTAACACTACTAAATAGAGCAAGAAACAAATTTCCTTTCAAATTCTTCCTCAGCCATTTACCATCTGTATGACCTTAGGGGAACTTAGATTTTTCAGTACAATGTTCTTAAATCTCTAAAATAGAGACGCTAGGTACATAGCATACTAGTAGTCAGTAAATTAACCTCTGTGAGCCTCAATTTTCCCATTTCCAAAAGATGAATAACAACAGCAACTAAACATGTGGAATGAGTCTTATAATATTGCTTTTTCATATTATCTTAAAGACTTAAAATAACTATTTGTATGTTATACAAATTGAGGTATTGTTGGGGCTCTACACTTTGAGACAATTTGGAAAAAATCAAAGATTAATCAGTGCTGTGCTGTTGTACTAAATTTTAAGCTTGATCTTGTCATGAAAAGTTATACAATATAATTTTTTGATGTGATAGATTGTTTAAGACGGATGAGCAGTTTCACTTGAAATCAGTAATACTTTGTTTTCATTTCATTTTTGCATATTTGACAAATTAAAATGGATTTCTTGTTTGTCAGTTTATTCTTTAGTGATGTATTGAATACATTTAAATCTTTAAGATCAGCAAAAAATTACTTGGAGGAAAAAATTTAGATAATTTTCATCTTAATATTAATTCATCTGTTTTCCAACCAAAATATTACTCTCAAAAAATAGTACAGGATTATTAAAAATAAAGTGCATGATATATATCAAGGTGGTGTTGTGCAACACTCAGTCATCTGAATATCTCAGCAGCCCAGATTCAAGTGTAACTGAGAGATAAGCCCAAGCCTACTCTTCTGGTTGCAGGTTCACAATTGGAAAGCCATCTGGAGTGCTCTGAGTCCTGAACAATGATCGTTGGCTCGTGTACACGGGTGCACTGCACAGAGAGAGGCAGATTGACCCAGTTGGCTAATAATAGAAAATCTAGTGAGGAGTGAAATCATGTTTATTTCATTTTCTAATTTTAAAAAAGATTTAGAACACTTGAATGTATATAAGGTGTAGAATACTCTGCTATATGTTATAAAGAAAGAAGTATTGTGAGGTAAATCAAATACAGACCTGATGTTTACCCTTGAGAATTTTCCTTTGTAAGATAGATAACATTTGTGCAGACACCAAAAATAAAATGCTTAAAAGATGAGGACATGTAGGCAGTCAGGCAATCCGGGAAATAATTTCAAAGACGTTTCCTCTGGCCCAAAATGTGTACCAGAGTTTAGTGATATGTCACTATTGATGTAGTAGGTTATTAGTCAAAGTGAATTGACTAAAGCATGGATCAACAAAAAGACAATTTCTAGGTGAGGAAATGCACATTGAAGCATTATCTGTTCCTTTTTTTCAGTGTTGGATAGTTATACACAATTTCTAAAGCTTTATTTCTATGTTTCTTTCAGTTTCAAAGTATCCTAAATTTATTTCCTGTTTTGTATGCTGGTTGACTTTTTAAATTTATCAGATCAGGGGATTTCCTGCCAACATGCCATTCATTCACAAAACAAGTACTTGCTATTTCTTTCTCTATGTGATGCTGGGCCAGAAATATAAAGATGGTAAAATACAGTCCTTGTCTCCTAGAAATCAATATAAGTATGTTTACTAAAGAGTATTCAGTAAAATTCCAGAGAAGAGAGAGAAGTTTTTAGAGACAAGAGCCTTTTTAGTCCTGTTTTGATAATTAAGTAGGTCTCATTAAGAAGAGAAGGAGAAGGTAGCTCTAATTTAAAAAAAAAGAAAGAGAGAAATTTGAAAAACATATTCAGTCTTAAAAGTGTGTGATATCTGAGGTACCTGTAAGACTGCCAGTACATTATACAGCTGGAGCACAAGACTTTTAAGGAAAGGCAGGAAATAAAGGCTGAAAGAAGTTCAAATCATATATTAGCTACTGCTGCTATAAAATATTATTATAAACTTAAGAAACAATACAAACTTATTATCTTAGAATTTTGTAGTTCAGAAATCCAAGAGTTACCACAATGCTAACTTCACGGTTTCGGCTGGGCTACTTTCTTTTGTGGAGGCTCTAGAGGAGGCTTGTTCATTTGGATTGCTGGCAGATAGCAGTTTCTTGCAGTTGTGGGACTGTGTTCCCTGTTTCCTGGCTGCCTGTTGGTTCTAGAGACTACTGACAGTGCCGGGCTCATGATCTTTCTCCAGCTTCAAAGCCAGCAATGGTGGGTCAAGTCCCTGTCAAATTTAGAACCTCTTCTGCCTTTTCTTTCATTGTTGTTTCTCTCTAATTAAGTCCTATTCTTCCTCTTCCACTTTCATAGGCCCATTTTATTTCACTGGATCCACTGGATGATGGAGGATAATATCCATACCTGAAGGTCAGCTGATTATCAAACAATGCTCTTTTGCAATATAAAGTAACAAATTCACAGGTTCTGGTATTTCAGACTTAGACATCTTTGGGGGGGCCACTATTCTGTCTACCATGCGTTGCATGTATCAAATTAGCTTGAAGAAAATAAAGAGAAGGATCTTTTATTTCATTTTATATTCCTTAGTGTACACCTGCCGATTCAAGTTTCCTAATTTTCTTCGTGCTGTTTTAGCATATTATATTTTTTCTAAAAATTCTTCCATTTTCTTTATATTACAAAACTAATTAGCATGTAGACATTTACACTATTTTATAATTATTATTTTAAACATTTATTTTTAGTAAATATTTAGTTATTTCATTCACATATTTTCCCCTTCCTTATTCTCCATCAACATCACTGGAAGTTTACCCTTCTCATTAATCTTTTAGAAAAAGCTGCTGTTGATTCTCTAAGTCTTATTTACATATTATTGGTTTTTATACCATTAATATTTATAATTTTCATTATTTTATTCTTTGTTTTAGCTTTCTCTATTCTTTTTTCATCTTAAATGGTTGCTAGTTTATTATTTTATTTCTCTAATTTGTTTTCTCATGTGTCTAAGCTACAAAATTCTATGTACTTTTTTTAATGCAGATTTTGACAGCTCATGTTTTCATTGCCATTTAGCTGTATTTTTAATTTCTCTTATAATTTGCTTTTTTAACCAAATAGTAAATTGTATTTTATTTAGTTTGCAGAAATGTTATATTCTTTGCAATATTTTGAAAACTTGTTAACGTGTATATTTATTACATTGTAAATAAAGGGCATGTGCTGTACATTGTTTATTCTTTGAGAAAAATAAGACTTGTTTTGTAGATTATTTTGTGGTAAACATTAAAATTTTCATTGGAACTTAATGCAAATGTGCATTTTCTGCATATATATATAGTTTTCTCTCTCTTTTTTTTTTTTTTTTTTGAGACGGAGTCTCTTTCTGTTGCCCAGGCTGGAGTGCAGTGGCGCGATCTTGGCTCACTGCAAGCTCCACCTCCTGGATTCAGGCCATTCTCTTGTCTCAGCCTCCCGAGTAGCTGGGACTACAGGCGCGCGCCACTACGCCCGGCTAATTTTTGTATTTTTAGTAGAGACGGGGTTTCACCGTGTTCACCAGGATGGTCTCGATCTCCTGACCTCGTGATCCGCCCTCCTCTGCCTCCCAAAGTGCTGGGATTACAGGCGTGAGCCACTGCGCCTGGCCTGATATATATATAGTTCTCTATATACCTATTGCTTAAAGTTTTATACCTGGATTATTCAATTATTTATTTTGGATTATTTATTGTGTTCTTTACTTATCTTTCAAGAAAAGTAGTAACAAGTTCAATTTAATATTTTATTCTTGTTTTAATATTTTGAAGCTTTTTTTTCTTGTATGTGACATTAGAGGTGAACTTCATCAAATTTATAATGAGCAAGTAAACATTATCTCAATAAAAGTTTAAGTAACTATGGGGAAAAAATAAAAAGTGGAAAACTGTTCAACTAATTTTATTAACTTGTTAAATATAATGAAATAAAAAACTAGTATTTAATTTATGAATACTAGGAATATGTGGTATATAATTTTGTGAAATGTATATTACTGATAGATACAGCAAATAATATATGTAATGGAAAGACTTTGGGAACATTTTTATTAATATATTTAATTTAGTACATTATCAGTGAAACTTTACTACTCCCTCTAATGTTTAACAGATTATTGAAGGGGAAGGATAAAGCTATAACAAAAATGCATAAGAAGCATGAGGATAACAAGAGAAGAAAGTTTTTAAATGCAATATAATAATCTAAAAAGAGAACTTGAGGGAATAATAAGATGAGAAAGTTCATGAATGTGCCTAGATGAAACACCAGCTTATGGCCATCAATAGCATTTTGTTATAGCAGCAAGAGTCAACTCATAGATGTTATAAAAAACAAATATTACTCATATTAACATCAAAAATTAAAATACTTAGGAACCAAAATAAAGAGCTAGCATTGTTATAGAGAAAATTAAAATTATAAAAAAGTAACAAAAATACATTTAAGTAAATGGAAAAGCATACCATGTACAGGACGGATAGCTACATTTTATATCCAACCTTTTTAGTTTCTCCAAAATAATGCATAGAAAGTAAGTTTTCCAGCTGGGTATCCTGAGACATTTGACAATCTTATGCTAACTTGGATGTGAAAGTATGCTGATGCAGGTGTTGCAATCTTGCCAATGCACCTTAATATAGCAGTTTCTTGCTTGAAACTATATATAAATCAACTTGCATAAAGCGGCTTAGGGTAATTTCACTGACAGATGTTGAAAGTACTAAGAAACCATAGTACTTGCACAGTTTAGTACTGGTGCAAGAACAAAAAATTTGACTAAGATAATGAAATAGAAGGCACAAAAATGTATGTTGTGTGTGAGAGAGAGATAATAGAAAATGGTTTATAACAAATAGGGAAAGACTGTGCCACATAGAAAATACTGTTGAGAAAAATAGCAACTCTTTCTACAGAGAAGAGTACAGCTATGTTACCAATTTATTCCAAATAATGTTGCACTTGACATGTATTAATGCCATGAAGATGCAAGAAATAATAAGCATAAGATGATAGAAAACAATAGGGAAGAATTTTTTTTTGTCAACAAGGGCAGGAGAAACTTCTTAAATGAGACCTATAAAGCACAAACAAGATAATAAAAAGGCAGATTTGACTACACACACAAAAATAAAAACTGTATCTTTATAAACAGTCATAACCAAAGTTTACAGATAAATAACCATTGAAAGATATTTCTAAAGATCTAAAACTAACAAAAGATTAATGGTATAAATTTTGACACTTCCTAGTTAATGAACAATGGAAAGAAACATATTGCAATAGTAAAACTGGCAAAGAGATGAACAGGAAGTTTACAAAATTATAACCCAAATAGCCGCACAAACTTTCTAAGTAATCAGACCAAAGTGTAAGTTAATATATCAAAGTAATGTGGATACAACCTACTGATGACAAGACTGTGAAGAAAAGGAAACTTTGGCAATATTTAGGGAAGCTAAGCATGTGTATACTTTACAATTCTGGGATGCTACTCCTAAGTATTGTTTCTGTTGGGTTTGGCAGTGCCCCTACCCAAATTTCGTCTTGAATTGTAGCTCCCGTAATTCCCACATGTAGTGGGAAGGACCCAGTGGGAGATAATTGAATCACAAGGGCAGCCTCTTCCATACCGTTCTCGTGGTAGTGAATAAGTCTCAGTTTTATATGGGGAAACCCCTTTCACTTTGGTTCTCATTCTCTTTTGTCTGCCACCATGTAAGGTGTGCCTTTCACCTTCCGCCATGATTGTGAGGCCTCCCAAGCCACATGGAACTGTGAATCCATTAAACTTCTTTTTCTTTATAAATTACCCAGTCTGGGTTATGTCTTTATCTGCAGCCTGAGAACAGACTAATACAGGTGGGGGTGAGGGAGTTTTCAAAGGCCCTGAGAAGACATGAGCAGGATTTGTATAAAAACTTTATCACGGCAGTGTCTATCTCTAGATACATAGATAACTGATGGGTAAATACTATTGAAAGCTAGAAGCAGTAAGAAGCAAGGGACTAAAGTACATGATGCAGCACCATGGGCAGATCTAAACTTCTAATGATGAATGACAATAGCAAATAGAAAAATGGAGTAAGAAGTTTTGTATTATAGAAAAAGTTCATGAACTTCTTGCCCCTTGGTTTGATTTCAAACCCCACAAATAGCTCCATAATCTTGATGTTCATCAAATTTTTCTCAGTCTCATTTTTTTCATCTGGAAATTAGGAGTAATTATACAGATTGCAGTGACAAGTAAGTGAAATAATGTTTGTAAAATTATCCAGCAGTGTAGCACTTTTAGAATAGACAGATACAATCTTATTGCAAATGATATCTACTGGAAAACTTTAAGAAATATACTTACTGATAAAATACTGCAATTTTTCTCATTAAAGGAACAAACAAGGTGACATGCCACTATATACTATATTTTACATATAAAGCCTTTTTTTCTTGGCCAGTAAAATAGGACAAATAGAAAATAAAAAGTAATTAGATTATACTTCTAAACTAATTATTATATCAAAGGACTAATAAAAGCTGCTCTTCTCATAAATTCCAATGAGAGTGTATAGAAGACAGATAGAATTCTAGTCCAGTCACAATTCACAGTGAGCCCTGTTAGTCCTCAAAGCCATCCTCCAATTATTTCCCCACTTGAATAAGTTAGACTCAAGAATAGGTTTCTCTCCACAAGCTGATATCTGTAAATTATCCCTAAAACAATGTATAGCCTACTTTGACCATTGTTCTTAGAAGTCAGCTATTACAGAATGCTAACACCTCCAAAGTGTCTCCAAGTATAGCAGCATTGACATTGTGAGTGCTGATAGACTTCACACAATGGTAATTGAGAAGATAAGAATGTATTTAAGGTTATCCACTCTAGAATATTGTTTATCAATGATCATTGGCAAGCATGAGTTCTTTTTTAACCTCCTTCCCTCCCACTGAAATTATGCTGCCCTCTTTCTACCCACAAAACTAAATAAACATGTACACTTGGGAAAGATATATATGACAAATATCGCCTTTGTATATACAGTCATGCACCACATAATGATGTTTGGTCAAGGATGGGCTGCATGAATAACAGTAGTCCCTTAAGATTATAATACCATACTCTTACTGTACATTTTTATGCTTAGATAAACAAATGTTTAGCATTGTGCTCCAACTTCCTACAGTGTTAAGTACAGTAATCTACTGTACAGGTTTGTAGCCTAGGAGCAATAGGCTATACCATATAGGCCCAGGTGTGTAGTAGGCTCTGCCATCTAGGTTTGTGTAAATACACTCCGTGATGTTTGTATAATGATGAAGTCACCTAATGATGCATTTCTCAAAACATATCCTCAACCTTAAGCAATAAGCGACTGTTTATATATAAATATAAATGTATATATACATATATATGCATATAAAATGAGTATAATCAGACATCTACAAAACCAATAGAATTCTCAATAAAGAGTATATCCAGGTCATTAAAAGCAGGCCTATGTGAAATCATTCTCATCTACACAGTAATATTTTGGCAATTATGGTGCAATCTTGAGGATGATGAAACCCGCAATAAGTCTATCATTTAATTTTCCTTGTTTTGGTTTATTGACTCAAAGAGGCCAAAGTTTTGTCATTTTATAAGTGTTAATTAATAAATAACAAAAACTATACTGATTACTGTAAAACTAGTATGCATTCTTATTTTAACAAAGCATCAACAATTTCAATTATGAATAATTCAGCAACATTTTAAATTAAGCATTCTCATAACACCACAAGGACTTAAAATCTTAATTTTTTTGCAGAAAATCTCATAAATAAGAGAGCATAAATTTATTATTATAACGTATTTACATCAGGGTCTTCAGATAGCATGCTGAAACACATACTGATTTTTAAAATGATAGCTTGGTTTTTTCTTTTAAATCTCATTCTACGGAATTTAATAGAAAACCAAACAGACTTCTAATATGTATTGATCTCTGTCTCAACTTCCTAATATACATTAACCCACTGAATCCTCACCAAAACCTTTTGAGTTGGGGCTATTATTTTTCCTACTTTACAGAAGAGAAGATTAAGTCTGAGAGGATAAATAACTTGCCTGAGCTAAAGAAGCTGGTTGGCAGTGGGGAGAGAATGAACCTCAGAAATTCTAGCTCCAAGCCTTGCTCGCTTAACAACTAGACAATAGTATCATCTCTCAGAGATTTTCTTTATTCTCTGCTTGAATTGTGGTTATGTCTTGACCAAATGTAGCACTTGAATATGAGACTATTAGTATATGTGCCAGTGATTGAAACCTGTTTAGTTCCAGAGCTTTTTGCACACCATGAGTGTAAGAGCAGAGTTATATGAAAGGAATAAAACAATTGTTCACTTAGGGCACAAATAGATTGCCTTCCTTCTGGGCCCTATATAAACCTATGGAAGGATTTTTCTTCATGAGTTTAAAGGTATCTGGCTTCTTATTTATATGTGATTTATGAAAATAGGCTGAATGAATTCCAAAAAACAAGTGATTTGAAAGCTTTTTATTTGCTTCTATGGGAACATAACACAGAAGCCAGAAGCAAGCAAAATAAGTTTATTCAGTTGCTTGTATGTTGGAAATGCCCCTGAGGGGCCTTATAATAATGCACTATGAATAATTCTGTCTTAACAACCCAAGTTTAATAAGAACAAATAATTCTTTTTTTCATATTGAGAATTGAAAGAATGTTCTTTGGTCTAACATTCTAAAAGTGGTTTTCCACATTGAACAAGAGAGAATGATATTAAAACTGAGTAATGGATTGATGCACTTCTTTTTCTATGGTGGTCACCTTTTCAAAAACAATTGTTCTCTGGTAATCTCTTAAAACTACAATATTTCTATCACGTAAAGTTATACCTTTATTAACCATCATAATCTGGCTCTTGTTTATATTATACTTGTACTTCCTGCTATAATGTCAAATATTTGAAAACATGGCTGAGATATAAGTAATATTTAATCTTTTTCTATTAGAAATTATTTTAATTATGCAGATAAAGGTAAAAGTTTTAAAGTAACAGTATACTCACATACACCTTCAATAAAATTGTTAAAAGTAAACATAATGGTTAATTTTTTTCAGTGAATTCCAAGATTAAAATAGCTGCTGGAATCATAAAAAGTAAATAAAGCCATGCATTTAATTGCCTCCAATCCACTGTATAACATCAACTCAATATATAAATTAACTATATTTAGCATTATTTCCATCAACAAATTTTGATGAGATGGTCACATCCATATTTTTATGAAAAACCCCAATGGGAGTGAAGCTTAGTATTTAAAATAATTTAGGTGCTTACAATTTCCAAACAAAGTAAACCATGAAATGGAACTAAATTTCCCACAGGAATTTACTTTTCTTCACTTTCCTTCAGGCCACCACTGAACTGGGGGCTATCCTTTCTGGTTGCTGACGACCATGTGTAGAGCTGCCTGTAAACCATCATCAATTTTACTCAATTTCAGTCAACAGATCTAAAGTAATTTCTTCTAGTGAAATGAGAAGTATAGTGGTGAGGTAGGAATAGACACACTGGGAATATATGCAATTTAAGTGTTCCTTTAGGACCCATGTAAAGATAATCCTTTTCTCTACCACTTCTGTTTAATAATCAAATATGTTACTGTGAAAGCCCAGCTATGTTTTTATAGTATCCTCTCTGTAATGACACATTCTGAAGTCCTGTGGAATTATGACAATGAGTGTCTATCTAGACTGAATTACGGTATGCAAGAGAACTGACACTTGACAAATTTGCTATTTGAAATACCACTTTATTAAGTTTATGATAATCCACTCTTATCTTTTAAGACCTATCAATCTTTTTCAGAATACAAACAGGTAGATTAAATGATGGTATTATAGGCATAAACACTCTAAAACTTTTAAATCTTGGATGTGATTCTAACACTATGATTGCCCCAGGGTAGGGCAGTAAGCCTGCTTACTTGTTTGATAGGGAAGATAATTTCTAAGCACATATTCTTGGCTCTTTATACCAAAAGTTTCTTTATGCCAAGGATCATGGAACCGATGAATGAATTTTACATTTTTGTAAATATCTATTCCAACGACAGGCTCAGTTGAAAATTAACCATTGTATGAATTTGGGGTCCCAATGTATTGATCAAGAGGCAGATTCATGCTAAAAATCCACTTATTAGCATACCAATATTTATACGTTAAACTTGATAGCAGGATCCTTCTCAGAAGTATGCAGACTCCAATTCCCTCAAAGAACACTCAGTGTATGTGGTTCACAAATGGCAAACAGAGGGTGTGAGATATGGCAGGGTTCTCTTAAACAGCCTGCTCAACTTCTTATTCTCTAATTCCAAGTACCCGCCCCCTGCCCACCACCTTTCTTCTCCTTTTCTTCTGATTTTACTACATGCCCAGACATGCCACAGCCCCAACTCACATTCCTTTCCTTATTTGAAAATAGACTGGCTCTCTAGTCCTCTGTAGAAGACCCCTTCCTCCTCTCCCCTCTCTCCCATTACGTGCCCACCTTATCTAAAAAAGTTTAAATGCTTAGCCAATCGAGTTCACTTTAGAGTGTGCAGTCCAACCCCAGCCAATGAGAAAAGGACACAGGGTCAAGAGTCACGGTAAAAATAAAAGCTTCAGGCCGGCCGTGGTGGCTCATGTCTTTAGTAATCCCAGCACTTTGGGAGGCCGAGGCAAGCGTACCACCTGAGGTCGGGAGTTCAAGACCAGCCTGACCAACATGAAGAAACCTTGTCTCCACTAAAAATACAAAATTAGTCATGCATGGTGGTGCATTCCTGTAATCCCAGCTACTCAGGAGGCTAAGGCAGGAGAATCACTTGGACGCAGGAGGCGGAGGTTGTGGTGAACTGAGATCGCGTCATTGCACTCCAGCCTGTGCAACAAGAGCGAAACTCCCTCAAATAAATAAATAAATAAATAAATATTAAAAGAAAATAAAGCTTTTACTCTCCTTTATTCAGGGTGCTTTTGTGCCAGCCAGCCTGATGAGAAACACCCTTCTGCACAAAAGTAAATTTGCTTTGCTGAGAAATCCTTTATTTAAGTGCTGTTTTTCTTTATGACTCCGAACTTTTTTTCTAACAGAGGGGCTCTAACTATCATCATAGCCTTAGTCAGTTATCCAGGCCTATGATTTAAAAATCTAGTAGTAAATGTCCTATGGATGCCATCAACACTCTCTTAAAAGGTTTTATAATTAGACAATTTTTAATGCCATTCCCATTGCCTCTGACAGACAACTGCCATGTTTTGCCTTTGCTACCTAAGAATCTTACCAACTTCGTTGAACTCAGGAAACCTGTTCAGTGGCCTAATCTTCTACCTGCGTCCTCAGGCTACACATAACAACCAGTAAAAGTATGTTTTGTCATATTGCTACTTGCCTTTCCAATAGGAACCTAGAAGTGGTATTCCATGAAAACACTCAGGGGACATGATAGGCTATGGTTGAATAAAATATAACGATACAGGATACAGTTCCTCTAACATTTTTAACTTCTTTAATTAATTCACTTATGTAATACAAATTCATTTTTAGCACCCAAGTTCCAATTTTACCAGAGGCCACAGTGAAGCTCAAGTTCTAGTCAACCAAACAAGTTAATACCAGACCACTTAAGAATTCAAGGTTTATTTTACTGACTACTTTATCCACCAATATGTCCTGATGTATAATAATACTCTCAGAATACATACAAAAATCTATTCTTCATATATATTGTCCATATGGACTATAAAATACTTGGGGTTATTTGATATGTGTTTGAGCATTTTGAGAGGCATCAAATAAATAGCATGTCTCTTTTCTTGAATTCTGAAACTCTTGTGAATTAAAATAATGAAAAAGTTAGATGGAGCAATATGTTTTCTTTAAAACCGTGGAAGCCAATTAAGATTCTAACTATTAACTCCCATCATTAGTCAGAAACACAATCAGTTTCCCCATATCAGATGCCTTAACTTGAGGAACAAAGAGAACTTTTACTTTGTGAAAGTAATACTACACCCTTCCAAAAGGAAAATTTATGAGAAGCTGATCTAAACATGTAAAATTCATTGTTTTTAATTTACTAATTAGAAAATGTACACTCTGGGGACAGAGTTTTTAAATTCAGCAAACTGTAGGAATGGACTATTTTAAATTTGGCCCTGTTGGCTGTATTGACCCCGAACCTGTAGGAAAATAAATGAAAAAAGATGAAAAATAAATGAGAGAAGCTAAAGATGCTCTCTGGTTCTGGCATATGTGTATTGAGGTTATTTTTTCTATGTATGTTTTCAAATAAAGCAACCATGCCAGCACTCAGGCTGTGTATGAGACCCAGTAAAGATTCATTTATTTATTTTATGTTTTTTGTTTGTTTGTTTGTTTTTGAGACAGAGTGTCTGTTGCCCAGGCTGAAGTGCAGTGGTACAATCTTGGCTTACTGCAACTTGTGTCTCCTGGGTCTAAGCAATCCTCCTGCTTCAGCCTCCTGAGTAGCTCAGCTAACAAATCCCTGCCACCATGCCTGACTAATTTTTGTATTTTTAGTAGAGATGGGGTTTCACCATGTTGGCCAGCCTGGTCTCGAACTGCTGAACTCAGGTGATCTGCCCTCCTCGGCCTACCAACGTGCTGGGATTACAGGCTTGAGCCATCGTGCCTGGCCCCAGTAAGGATTTATTAGTGGCTATTAGGTAACTCACAGAAACAACTGGAGGATTAGGCAATGACCAAACTACATAGAAAAACTAGCATGATTACATAACTTACTCTGAGTAAAAAACAATAGATCACCATTCTTACCTCTCAATCCGGGGTAAACCCAGTCTTTTAAAAGCCTTTTTCTAAACTACAGCCTAGACAAGAATGTGGTTTAATAGAGATAGTTGCAAATTTCTTAGTAATTTTTGCCATTGCTAAAATAGATTGTAGCAAAGACCATTCATGCATTTACTTTTTTTGTAACTCATTTTTATCAAAATTTGTGCAGTTGTAAAATTTTAACAGAAGAATTTCCAAGTTGAGTGCTCAAAGTGACTATATATGTACACATATACACACTTTCTTTAAAATTAAGATAACATGTGATCCTATATTTTCCTTGTTTATTAAAAAGTGTTTTTCTTGGGTAACTGTAAAAAAAAGGAACACATCTGGGCTTTAATGAATAGGTGTTGATTTTTGGAGAAATAATCAGCATTTCATTGAATATTTTTGACACATTAAGACAATATATAGGCTAGGCATGGTGGCTCACTACTGTAATCCCAGCACCTTGGGAAGCCCAGGTGGGTGGATCGCTTGAGGCCAGGAGTTTGAGACCACTCTGGCCAACATGATGAATCCCCATCTCTACTAAAAATACAAAAAACAATTAGCTGAGCATAGTGGCGTAAGCCTGTAATCCCAGCTACTAGCAAGGCTGAGGCAGGAGAATCGCTTGAACCTGGTAAGCAGAGGCTTCAGTGAGCCGAGATCATGCCACTGCACTCCAGGCTGGGGGACAGAGACTCTGAAAAAAAAAAACAAAATATATACACTTTAATTGAAATTTTTACTAAGAAAATTGTAGATTCATATGCAGTTATAAGAAGTTCAAACTACAACAGAACTCTGTGTATGCTTTATTCAGTTTCCACCAATGAAATACGTAAAACCATTGTATATGGATCTCAAAACTGAACTGTGACTATTTTAAGTCAATTTTAAATTGAAGAGTACTTATCATAGAGAATACATAACTTGTTCTAAATAACACAGTGAGCCATACTGTGCATTCAACCCCAGATCTGTCTATTCACAAAACCCATACTTTTTCTAATGGCACAATTAGAATTTACAAAGATAGTGTATGATAGCCTTGCAACAAGAACTTGATGCACCCCAAGAATACATCAAGTATTATGTGTCAATACCAACATGGTCAAAAAGGATTTCACACAGTCCTTATGAAATGAGTTAAACAATTGAGGAACAACTTGCCTTCAGATATCAGTTGCTAAAATACCTTAGTTTAGACATTAGAATGCACAAAAATTACCTGGGAAATTTGGAAAAAAGCAAAATTGAAGTAATTCTTTGTTCACAACTACTAAATAGTCTATCGTAAGAGATGATAATTGTTGCTGACCCTTGACCTGTCCTACACCTACAAATCCCTTAAAATCTTTGCATGTAGGAGTGCTTTTCCATCCACATTGCCAGCCGTCTGTCCAGATTGACTAAACTTGGGAGAAAGCAGTGAGCTCTACAAACCGAAACATAGCTTCCATCTTCATGGTCAGGGGCGAATTGCAAAATCATTGTGGAAAAAAGACAAAATCTTTAATACTGTTTGTAGGGGGCTGCTACTGAAAAGCATTTATCTAGGGTATTTTATACAATTCACAAATGTTGATGAAGCTCACACTGGGAGTTAAAGCCAAGTCTTTCGTCCTGAGAATTTCATAACTATCAAGAAAAATACAGTCAATTATATGCTCTTGGGTCTTTTGACATGGCAATGAAATTACTGACCATTCTTGAAAATAATTCACAATCTGGTCAGTCATTGCTCAAGTTTTCAGGGTTTCTTTATTTTCCATAGCTTCAGGATACGCGGGTAAATAGTTGTAGACTTGTCTTTTTGTTAATTAAAGGGCTTTTTTCTGTTGATAATGGCAAGAAGAAGAAAAAGAAAAAAACATCTCTGGGAATAAAAGTCCTGAAATGACTAACAGAACAGGATGAATGTATACCCAGACAAATTGACATAGAACAATCAACTCTGTGACATATTCTAGAAATTCTTCAGACCTTAAAGATATTAAAAATATCTAAGAAGCCCCTGTGCAAAACCAAACCAAACCAAAACAAAAACATAAGCTGCTTACCAAGGAAAAAAGATAACACTTGTTGGAATTAGGCATCTGAAAAGTAATGAGAAACAAAACAACAAAGACAACAGAAACAGTGGAGCATCATTCAAGAAACACAAGGAAAGGAAGTTCGAATCCATAATATTATAGCTAGGCAATAAGAAGCTGTAGAAAAATTCTATACATTTGAAAACACTTTCAGTGATGTAAGCATGGAATTTCCTTCAGCAATGTACTAGAGGATGAATTTCATCTAAGAAGTAATTAGGTAAGTACTAGACAAAAGATTGCCAGTAATTTTATTCTAAGACAAAAGCCTCAGAGCCTAGCTGCCATTCAAGTGATTTGGGAGGCTGGGGCAGACTGCATTTGAGCCTGGGCAACAGAGTGAGACCCTGTCTTTGAAATAAATAAATAAATAAAGACAAAAGCAAAGCTGTGACAAGGATGGAAAAAAGCAAAATAAAAATGCCATATATTATGTCAAAAAGTGAGAACAGAAGGAAAATATTAAGTGGGAAAATGGAAAAACTTATTGAATGTCAAATAAGTGGGTCAATCAGTAAGTAAAAGCCTAGCTACAGAGAACAAAAAGGAAATTAGTGAATAGATAAGAGTTAAATCACATGTTTTAAAGCTGAAAACAAACTAATTGAAAGGAAAAAATAAGGATATTATAAAGATGTTAATAAGAAAGTAACTGCTAAAAACAATGAAACTTTTCATTGCTTCTAAAATAAATATCAAAAAATAGCAAAAAAGATATACCACCTAAAGAAAAACCCACCTGTATCTCTTTCTCTATCACACAAACACACACACACACACACACATAATAAATATAAAATAACATGCGTAGCATGTAGAAAATAAAAAGGACCTCAGAAGACTCTCTTGTCTTCTTTTCACCATCTAAGGATACTAAAAGTCACTGCCTGCAACTTGGAAGAGACCCGTCATGAGAACCCAACCATGCACCGTGCTGGCACCTAGATCTTGCACTTCTAGCCTCCCAGATTGTAAAAAATAAATGATTGCTGTTAAACCACCCAGTCTATGGTAATTTGTTATAGCAGCCAGAACTAAGACACATGAGAAACATCTATCTAAAAAAAAAGTGATTCAGAAATGAGAGAGAGAAAGGAAGGAAAGTAAGAGGAAAGGAGAAAGAGAGAGAAAGAGGAGCAACAAGCTGTCAGGCAAATGGAAATACTACTAAGCAGACAAGTTTGAAGTCTTTCATCAAACAAGGAAGCACTCAGGCCTCAATACATTAGACGATAAAGTTTATTTATGATGCAAAATGATACAATTAACAATCAAAATCTATTAGACATAGATAGCTTCATACTAAGTAACGTACAAACCACCCTTATACTGTAGAACCTAAAGGATACAGAGAGATAAATAGAAAAAAACACTAGGAAAGTTTATCACTCTTTGCAAATTTTTGTGAAAATAGCTGAAGAGGACAAATAAGTAAGCAAGCATATAGAACATATAATCAATATCAATAAGGTAGATAATATAGAGAAATATCAAATATTACATTCCGATAATAAAGAATATCCCTTTTCAAGAGCAAATGAAACATACATGAAATGTACTGTATATTAAAATGCAGCAAGAAGGCAAATACATTTAACAAGATGGAATTTTTATAAACAATAGTCTCCAATCAGAATGTAATAAAACCAGAAATCAATAACAACATTCAAAAGATTCTTCTCATGGAATTTAATTATTTTATTAGGTTAGGTTTATTGTGGTATAATTAAATACAGTAGAACTGACTTATTTTAGGTATACGTTTTCATGAAATTTTTAAATTTTAATTTTGATATAAGTTAAATTTGATAAAGTCCAATTTATTAAGTTTATCTTCTGTGATTCATGTTTTGCATCCTAACACCTTTTTGCCTAACCAAAAACTGCAAGAGTATTCTTTTTTTTAATACTTGAAGGTCTAACATTTAGGTCTATGAATTCATGTTATTTTATTAAAGTAATATAATGTATGGGTACAGTGCTATTATTTTTCATATTAACACCCTCATATTTCAGAACCATTCTTACAAAAGTCATCCCATTATTCATTGAATAACCTGGACACATTTGCCAAAAATTAGTTAAAGTAATTATAAGTGTGGGTATATACCTGGTGTGAGTCTCTCTTTGGTTCCTGTCTTTCTTGATCTTAGTTCATGCTTTATAAGCACTAAGACAAAATAGAGTGACACTTTAACACCTTGCTAAGAAATATTTTTAGCTAGATCACTCAGATAAATTAGTTTTCTACTTTCCACCTTACCATAGGTGACAATATTGCCAAACGTTCTTAATTATATTTTAAAAATCCCATTTCCAACAGTTTCCGGTAAGATTTTTCATACTTTCTTTAAGCCCTCATCTGCGGTATTCTCAAAGCTTATAAAATTTTCAGCTTCTTCAAGGATCTTGATGCTTTCACATATACTTTCTTCAAACTCTTTTTGGTTTCTAAATCCACTCCAATATTGCAGGATTTGGATTTCTTTGTTTAGGTTTGTGTTTTGCTACCCTAACATCCACTCCCAGGATAAAAATAGCTATTATCTAAAGCTGTGTAAACAAGTGCCTTAAAACATAGTGACTTAAAATAGAAAACACGATTTTTGCATATTGGCAAGTTGAGAGCCAAATCACAAATGAAATCCCATTCACAACTGCTGTAAAAAGAATAAAGTACCTAGGCAGAAAGCTAAATAGGGAGGTGAAAGATCTCTATAAGGAGACTACAAACCACTGCTGCAAGATATCAGAAATGACAAAAACAAATGGAAAAACATTCAATGCTCATGGATAGAAGAATCAATATCATTAAAATGGCCATGCTGCTCAAAGCAATGTATAGATTCAATGCTATTCCTCTGAAACTATCATTGACATTCTTCACAGAAATGGAGAAAACTACTCTAAAATTCATATGGAACAAAAAAAGAGCCCGAATGGCCAAGGCCATTTTATCTACAATTTTACTAAGCCAAAAGAACAAAGCTGGAGGCATCATGCTACCAGACTTCATGTAGTATGGTAGCTGCTATAGTACATAGCTACAGTAACCAAAAAATCAGGGTACTGGTACAAAAACAGACAAATAAACCAATAGAACAGAATAGAGAACCCAGAAATAAGACTGCACACCTACATCTATCTGATCTTCCACAAAGCTGACAAAAACAAGCAGTGGGAAAAGACTCCCTATTCAATAAATGGTGCTGGGATAACTAGCTAGACATATGCAGAAGACTGAAACCGAACCCCTTCCTTACACCATATACAAAAATTAACTCAAGGTGGATTAAAGACTTAAATGTAAAACCCAAAACTATAAAAACCTTGGAAGACAACCTAGGCAATACCATTCAGAACATAGGCATGGGCAAAGATTTTATGAAAAAGATGCCAAAAACCAATTACAACGAAAGCAAAAATTGGCAAATAGAGTCTAATTAAATGAAAGAGCTTCTGCACAGCAAACGAAACTATCATCAGAGTGAACAAACTACAGAATAGGAGAAAATATTTGCAAATAAATGCATCTGAGAAAGGCGTAATATCCAGCATCTGTAAAACAAATTATTAAACAAATTTACAATAAAAGGCAACCGCATTAAAAAGTGGGCAAAGAACGTGAACAGACTCTTTTCAAAAGTTGACATATATGTGGCCAACAATCACATGAAAAAAAGCTCGATATCACTGATCATTAGAGAAATGCAAATGCAAACTACAGTGAGATACTATCTCACACAAGTCAGAATGGCTACTGTGAAAAAATAAAAAAACCACAGATGTTGGTGAGGTTTTGGAGATAAAAGAATGCTTATATACTGCTGCTGGGGAGTGTAAATTAGTTCAACCATTGTGGAAGACAATGTGGTGACTCCTCAAAGACCTCAAGACAAAAATATCAGTGAACTCAGCAATCCCATTACTAGGTATATACCCAAAGGAATATAAATCATTCTACTATAAAGACACATGCACGCTTATGTTCACTGCAGTACTATTCATGATAGAAAGGACATAGAATCAACCTAAATGGCCATCAATGATGGACTGGATAAAGAAAATGTGATATATATACACCACAGAATACTATGCAGCCATAAAAAAAGAGTGAGTTCATGTCCTTTGCAGGGACATGGATAGAGAGTCACAACATTATCCTTAGCAAACTAACAGGAATAGAAAACTAAATACCTCATGTTCTCACTTATATGTGGGAGCTAAATGATAAGAACACAAGGGCACATGGAATGAAAGAACTCATGTTGGGCCTTACCAGAGACTGCAAGGTGAAAGGACGGAGAGGATCAGGAAAAACAACTAATGGGTACTAGGTTTAATACCTGGGTCATGAAATAATCTATAAAACAAACCCCCATGACACTAGTTTACCTATGTAACAAACCTTTACTTGTACCCCTGAACTTAAAATAAAAGTTAAAAAAAAGAATACATGAATTATGTAAGATTTCTGTAGGTCAACAATTTAGAAGAAGCTTACCTGAGTAACTTTGGCTCAGAGTCTCACATCTGGCTGCAGCTAAGCTGTTGATCAGGGCTGCAGTCATCTGAAGGGTAGACTAGGACTGGAGGATTAACTTCCAAGTACTCAACGGTACTTGGCAGGAAACCTTAGTTTCTTTCCAGCCATATAGGACTCTCCATAGGTCTGACTGGTTAATCTCATGACCAGACAGCTGGCTTCTCACAAAGTGAGTGATCTGAGAGAAATAAAGGTGGACGCCACAGTCCCTTTCATGACTTAGTTTTGGAAGTGATACACTATGACTTCAACCACATTTATTCTTTAAAAATAAGTCATTGAATCCAGTCCACACTGAAGGGGAAGAAGTTAAGCTCACTTATTGATAGGTACAGCATCAAAGAATTTGTGGACACATTTAAGATAACCACAAGGCAGAAGGAATTTTTTATATATACTGGATATATTGAATGCTATGGCAGAGATTTCAGGGGTATAACTGGTTATAGTGTCATGACCATATAAACAAGCGTTAATTAGCTTAGGAGGTGGCAATATTGATGTATAGGGGCTTGGAAATTAGAGAGGAGATTTTTGTGGTAAGAAATGTAAATGGACATTAAATAATAAACATTATTTATTTTGATTCAAGTTCTTAAAAAGATTTCAAATCCCTAAGAACATTTCAACTTGTTTGTGTCAGGGAATACTCAGCTTGTGGCCAAGAGGAATACACATTTTCTCTGTTTCTGTATTAGATTTTTCTTAAGTTTAAATGTATTATTGAATAAAAGAGTAAAACACATAGAAAATGATATTTAAGAAACAAAATCACTTGGGATATATAAGGTGTATTTTGATATAAACTGTCTTACACTTCTTCAATAAGTTTCCTATGAACAGTGAAACAAATAAAATTATTATGGTTTGAGCAAAGACTGTACAAAGATTATCCATACACAGGGAAAATAATAATGATGATAACACTGAAGATAGCCTAATGTACTGAGCTAAATACTTATTTGTTAAGCACTCTGATAAGCAATTTATATGCATTGCCTCATTTAGTTATCTCCAAAATCACATGAGATTGATGCAACAAGGAAGTAATTATTTTCCTTAGGAGAATTATGTTCTATATTAATATACATGGATATGAATCCAACTTCTCTGAAATTTGTGGAAGCACTGGGTTTTCTTACTTACATTGCATCTCCTTATTGAAGTGTTAATTGATTCAAGGTCTGCTGATTATGATGATCATGATTATTATTATTATTATACATTATCATGCTTTTGCATTCACCAAATCTCCCATGTTTTAAAAACAAACAAACAACATGTTTTCTACAATTTCAGGCAGTTAAAACTGAAACAATTTTGCAAAATTTTTATACAATGAGAGAACAAATTTTACTTTTCTAGTGCTTGAACTATGTGGTTTATTCATCTCTCTTAATTCATATCTATTTTTCCCAATATCAGTTAATTTTGTTGTTCTTATTTATTTTTAATTCATTGACTAAAGCTTAGCTGATTTATCTCAAACAATTCCAGTGCAACTTTGAAAATAATGATTTTTTTCAATTATAGAATATATAGCATATATGAAAAAGTGCATAAACTTTAAAACAGTATTCAAATATAAAGCATGATCAAGGTATTATTCTAGTCCTGCATATTCCTGCATATTCCCCACAAGTGGGGAAATATGTGTTCAATATTATTTTTCTCATGAATGGAAAATATGTATTAATTATAGACTTCAGAAAGTGTTTTAAAAAGGTCTCAACAATAAAATATCTACAAATTAACATGGTTAATTTTCTCCAGTAAGTTTCCAGTTATATCCATATCTGAACACATATTTTCAAATATATACATATATGCATTCAAATTAATATATAACTATTTTAAAAATAAGATCATACAATGTAAAATTATTTCACTTAAGGTTTTTATCTAAAATATTCCTCCGTACCATTAAATATTTTTTCAAAACACAATTTAAAAACCTGTACAGCATTCTTAAAAACATATATACCGCATTTTATTTTATTATTTTTCTATGGTTGAAATTATAAGTGATGAAACTTGATTACATTAAACATATTGAAAATATATCTTAAAGGAATTCAAAGTGTTGCTATATGAATGTGGTGGGATGACTTCTTAATATATTCCTCAAGAGAATTCATCAGCCTTCTTTAAGATTGGCCTTCTATGTCCCCAGGGTTCTATTTTTCACTTGGAAATGTTTTAATATCTAGCTACCAATTATAATGGCACTATCACTGTACCTGAGGCATTTAATCATACATTATTCTCCCTTCTTTGCACAACTATATCTGAATTATCTTGGAGAGAAAAAAATCGTTATTCTCCGCATGGTTGCAGTAAAACTGGTGGAAAAAAAAAGTAATATAAAAGATCAAGAGAAGAGCCCTGCGAATTGCAATAGAAATTGCACCTAGATGTAGGAGATTGGTTTCTACTCCCTGTTGAGCACTCAGATATTTTTGTGCCCTTGGGAAAGTCACTTAAATTTTCTAGACCTTTGAATCTTCAGCTGATAATTTATCTTAAATAGTAATTTTTGACTGTGAAATTTTTAAATTTTTCCTTAGAGGAAATAAATGTCTCAATAGATGCAATCTCATTTCCAGGTGATATATCTGAAGTCAGGTAAAAATTATACAAATTAATTCTATATACTTGGCTAAGTTTACCACTGAGGCTTTTATAATTAGAGTCTGAGTTACTTGGGATGATTTATCGTCACATGTGGTTAGAGTTCAGAGAATTTTTCTAAATGTTATTTTTCTACAATTAACTTTTTTACCCCTCCATTCACCTCAACACGTTTGTTGTAAAGTCTACAATCTTAATATTAGTTTTCATATGAACATTAGATTTCTATTTTTATCTCTAAAACAGTCCATTTTATTGGTGAAAAGTGTATTTAAATTAGAAATTATGTTGGATAAAAAGTATGTTGTTGTAATATTCAGTCTAATAAGGATGAGATTTTAAAATTGCTTTGGAAAAAAGCATCTCCTAATATTTGATATTTTCCCTTCTCACAAGATATGTTAAGCTTGAAGAGGCTCATTCTGCCAGTGTGTCTTGGAAAAACAAATGGATAAAGCTAGCTCAGTTTATTGTGTATGAGCAGTGAAGTGAAAGGGAGCCTGTCCTAACAGATATTAAAATATATTAAAAGGCTATATTACTAAGACTGCTATTGGCCCTGGAAAAAAACTGAAACCAAAGAAACAGAAATCAAAATCTAACAACCAAAAAAAGTCCAACATTAATAGAAAAAAAATTAAATATTCAAAAGTGAGATTAGGGCACTCATTAGGCATTGCATCTGAAGGTTATGTGCTTTCCTTCACAATTTAACCAAAATTAATTTGAGATGAATCAAAGTTAAAACAAGGCTATTTATGTAATTTAAAATAAAACTCCATAATTAATATAATAAAGTTTAATGTATTTTTATCACAATTACTACCATATAAATTTTTTTAGCAAAACATGAAAAATAAAAATCTGCATAGCAAAAACAGTAAATGTGACAGCAAAAGCCACTGTAACCAAAATGCAAGAAAGAAACAAAAACTGAATGAAGCAACTGCATCACAGTCAGTATCACAGGTAAAGCATTACTTAATATCCTTAACAAATAAGGAGATTTTATAAGTGAATATAAAAATTTTATATGGGATAAGAGGGAAATGACACAGGAATTGGATTAGAAAAAAAAAAACATGTAAAAGACAAATAAACACATGTAATATATTTGACCACACTTGTAAGCTTATATATTTGTCCACATTTGTAAACAAAATTAAGCAAAGAAAAAATAGTTTTGCCTGCAAAGTTTCTGTTATAAATAATGTAACACACTATCATAGATTATGGTGCAGAAGTATAAACTTCCTTTAGCCTCATTTATTGTTAAAAGCTTTCAAAGTTCATGTCTTTCATTCTAGTAATTCGCTTCCAGCAATTTATCTCAAGCTAAAAATGGACAAGTGTGTAAAGGTGTTAAAAAGGATATATTGGAATAACTTATATCAGCGAAAAACCGGAAGCAACTTAAATATCTTTCAATAGGAGACTTATTAAATTAATCATGGTATATTTCTAAAAGGAAAGCTATATTGGTGAAAATAATGGCAATTAATTTATATATTCATTAACAGGCAAAGAAGTATACAATATGTATTTATAGTACTTTTATTTATTGTTTATTTAATGTATTGTCTGCACTTTATTTGGGTGTGTGTGTGTGTGTGTGTGTGTGTATTATTAAAACATTAAAACCCTCTACTCAGAAAGTCAGAAAAAAATTCAATATTAGTTCCAGCTCTTAAAAGTCTTTCGGGGAAGTCAGTGGGGTACATCACTGAAAAACAGACGGGTGCTGACAACTCTTTGGTGGAAAAATAAGTTGCAGACTTATACAAGTTGCCCAAATGATTATCAAGCCGAGTTTGTTTTTCAGAAATAGGTTTCAAGAAATTTCAAAGAAGCTATACAAATACCCCCTAACAATACAAAAATTTAACAACAAAGTTTAAATATATAGCAAAAGCCAAATAGGATAATAAACATGAATAATTTATGAAACAAGCCTTTTAATCCTAGAAAACTGAAATGGAGAAACCACACACTTAAGGGTAACATACCTAAAATGAGGACTAATAGCAAATAAAACAACTCTAAATGTTTCCCCAATGACTAAGCCACAAAAAGACAGCTTAGGAAAATTATCAAGATTTTTTCAACTTGAATGTGTTGTTTAATGCATTTCTCTTTTTCCCTAGCCAATTTGGTTCTACTTGGATAAATCTAGTTATATATATATATATATATATATATATATATATATATATATATATGTAATGTTTTTTCTACTCTGTTACTACCATTTTTTTTTCTTTACACCTTTTCCCTAATTTTCTCCAGAAACATTTTTCTTTTAGTTTGAGCAGTTGAACTGACAAGGTTTGGAAACTAGAATGAGTATTAGCTCTTATTGGAATAGCACTTGAGAAATGCAGTCCTAGAAAAGGCCAATTTTTAACTGAAGTGGCTTGACAAAGTTAAGCATCCATTCTCAATGTGACAGTGACTCCCATGTTACTAACTAGGTCAATGGCTGCTCTTGACTGGATCGCATAGCCCTGCATGATACTGGAATGTTCCCTGGTGAGGTATTGCAGAGTTATGTGCGCAAACACCCAAGCACTTAAGGTTTCAATGAATACAAAGCATCATTTTAATCTATTTTAGTATAAAAGAAACAAAAAATGCTGCTGACCTGCTTTGCTTCTTGAACTGGCTTGGAGTGCTGTTCATGACATAGAAGACACAACAGTTAATGAGTAGCTACTACAACAAGCTTTTTAGACTTCAGCACTTACTGCTCTCCAGGCCTCAGCAATGTTTTGGCAGTAGTAATCATATTCTTCATTAACACCACAACTGTCCTGGAACGAACACCCCAAGGAACTGGAATGATGTAATCAGCTTTTTCGTGAATCCTTCAAAATCCACATCTCCAACCAACTTGGGTTTAGCAATTATGGGATTTTTAACTCTATGTATTCTCATGTCAATGATTGCTTCTCCTCCCTTGATATCTGCTGTGATCAGATTTGGAATGCCTGAGGCAGATACTACAATATCTGCAAGAATTATATTTTTCTTCAACTGCTCTGTGGGAGTGTACTGATGAGATATTGTAACGTGGCATCACCTCCAGGACTTTCATGTGCCCCATCTGTGTTTAATAACATTAAAATGAGCATCCCAACATTTTTTTATTTCCCAGCTGCAATCACATTCTTCTCTAGGGCTGGAATGCCAGTTCACTTCATCATTTCCCATATACCCTATGAAGGAGCTGGTAGCATGGAATACTGGTTCCATGAAATACTGGTTCCATGGAATACATAGAGTCCCATAATTGCTAAACCCAAGTTGGTTGGAGATGTGGATTTTGAAGGAATCACAAAAAAGCTGATTACATCACACCCAACATTAAGTACATGAAAGCAATCAACATCCCTGTCTGGAGAAACAGCATTACGGGTCTTTCTCTCATGGATGTGATCTGGAATAAGCCCCTGAACAAGGAAGCCATCTACATTATCATCATTCTTCAGTTTATTGATTAAATTCAGCAATAGCTTCTTTGAAATTGAAGCTGATTTTACAACTGTCTCAATGTCAATTTTTACATCTTCAGCTGTCCTGGTTTTGTTGAGGACATAGGAATGACTTGCAGGATTATTATCGACCAGAACCAGGCTCAGGTGTGGTCCTTTGTTCCCAGAAGCCACCCACTCTTCCACCTGCTGCACTTCCTGTTTGATTGGCTGAGCCATTTTCCTTTAAGAAATGACAACAGCTTTCTTTTATTATTATTATTATTATACTTTAAGTTCTAGGGTGCACAACGTGCAGGTTTATTACACATGTATACATGTGCCATGTTGGTGTGCTGCACCCTTTAACTCGTCATTTACATTAGGTATTTCTCCTAATGATATCCCTCCCCGCTCCTCCCACCCCACGACAGGCCCCGGTGTGTGATGTTCCCCGCACTTCTCTTGGGTTTATGCAAACATACACAAACACACACACACACACACACACACACACATGCACACACACACACACGATGCATAATAAATACATTTACACATAATCATCCTTGATATATAATAGATATATTTACACATATCCATAAAGAGAGAGATATATATATTGCCTTATATATGTATATATACTGTATATATAAATACTCAGAGAGAAGGCCTTAACTTGCACTTAATAAAACGTTTCCTTTGAAAGCAATACACTTAGAGAAAATGGTAGCTGCACATTCAGATAAAAATGATATAGTAATGTTAAGGCATCGGGTTCTGGGAGAAGCCAGTGTTCCAAGTCTCAGTCTTTGCTTCCAAACACATGTTCTGTGTGTTAGGCCAACTTGTGAATTCCTGCGAGGTGGAAGGGAAGATGGCGGAGGTGACAGCTCTGCACCGCGTGAGCACCAGAGTGGTGGAGGAGGCAGACATTAGAGCAGTTGCTGGGAAACTATTGTCTGTACTTTTAAAAAGCCCAGTTGTATATCCATCTGTTTTCCCCTAAATGACATTGCTAAAAATGCCACTGTCAGAAACACTCAATTTATACACACACACACGTATAAAATTATAAACATATCCTGTCATTATTTTTAAAATTTAAATAGCTCACATTTTTCTGTGAACAAGTTTCTTTTTTTAAACTTTTATTTTAGATTTAGGGGGTACATGTGACGGTTTGTTACCGAGGTAAACACGTATGTATGGTGGTGATTTGTCGTACATAGTATTTCATCACCCAGGTTTTAGGCCAGTGCTAAAATGATCGGCAAAGAAGCTAGGGAAGGTCATGTTAAAAGGAAGTAATATTAACAAATGTTGTAAATCATAACTTGATATAAAATAACATTATAAAGTATTTTGTTATAAGCTAATAAAGTCTTTTATATAATTTAGTAAAAATATTTACAATTTTCGTGAAAAAGTAACCTTGAAGTGTTGATCAATATATTCTGTATTTCTTACATATTTAATATGTAGGCTTATAGATGTTAACTTTTACATACTCCAGTCTGTTAACATGTGGTCCTTGAACTTGAATTAACACAAGACTCTTCTGATGTTTTTGGAACTAAGTATCTCTTAATGTTCACAGTAAGCTACCTTTGTAGTGAATTTCACAGTGTAAATTAGTTAAATGATTGTATACCCATTTTTATGCCTTGTGACATTTCATTAGATCCTGTATGGTGATGTAAAGTTTGTATCTTTAAAAATAGTATTTCTGAAATGAATTTGAAATTCATTACTGCTCAGAAAAGGGAAAAAAATGGATTGAGTTGGGGTTACTCATTCTCACATTGCTTCACAGCCTTCCTTCACTAATATTGATATTTAAAAATATATTCACACATATCATTGGTTTGCGTGTATGTTCCATTATTAAATAGATTCTGATTAGGCTTTGTATATCTAGAAGTTTTTGATATATATTTAAAATATGTTTGATTTATTAACAATTAACTTTGATCATCATAGCAGATTACTGAGTAAGCGTTATAAGATAAATTGATGACAAGAAAAGTGATAAGTGTACGAGTGCATGATTAGAGACATCCAAGGTTGGTTTCTTTCAAGATGCAAAAAGCAAAGTGAGGAAAAAGCCCTAGGAAAACTACATAAAAGAGGCTTTATTTCATTATTATTACTTGTTTTAAAAGTTACCAAATATTATCTAAATCTGCTCTAATTTAAGGTATTTAAATTTTTCAATGGGACTGGAATTACCACGTCCCTTATCTTTCAATATAGTCCTTGTAGATAAAATGGAGCATTAGTCGCACTGTTTTCAAAGCCACTTTGGTGAATGTTTACAAAACATCGTAATTTACATAGCACAAAGGAGGTTTTCTGCACTTAATGTCTGTCTTTATCTTCTGGATAAACACTTGTCCTCAGATTTGGCTAGATCCCCTGGTAAGTTTCTGATGATCTCAGATATTTTCATTTTATCCACATATCCAGATGAACTTTTTGGTTTTCTTATTTAACAAAATGCTGCCAGGAGCTGCTTTACAGTCATACGACCTGTATAGTCAATTTCACACAACTCTACCTTTGGAATGATCCTACACTTGGTTAAGTGCTTGCTGTTGTTATCCTAAAAATCTTAATTGTTTTGTACATAGGCCTCTGAAGTTCCATTTTTCACTGGGCTCTCAAAATTAAGTAGCCAATCTGGCTTATTCCTATAAGGTATCAAATATAATGAATGATACAGAAAACCGGAATTGTGTTTGTGACTTTTCTAGATTCTGTTTTTAACTTATTATTTTGAAAACATTATTTCAGTAATTTGAATGAGTTCCCCCAAAGTTCATGTGTTGGAAACTCAATCTCCAGCACAACAATGTGGGGTGGTGGGGACTAATGAGAGGGAACTGGTATATTACAGCCAAGTCCTTATGATTAGATTAATGTTGTTATTGCAAGAGCAGTTTAGCTATAGCAAGAGTGGGCTCCTGGTCTCTCTCTCTTTTGCATGTGCTCACTTGTCTTTCCATCTTTCTGCCATGAGATAACACAGCAAGAATGCCCTCACTAGATGTGACTGCCCAATCTTGGACTTCCCAGTTTTTAGAACCATGAGCCAAGTATACCTCTATCCTTTAGAGGTTATCCAGCCTGTGTCAGTCTTTTGTAGCAACAAAAAATGGACTAAGACAAATATAGACTCACAGAGGTTTACAAAATTAGTATAGAGAGATAATGTATACTATTCACCCAACTTCCCCCAATGATAAAATCACACAACTATAGTGCAATATCAAAACAAAGAAATGGACATTGATACAATCTGTAGACATTATCCACATTTTAACAGTTTTTATACACACTCAATTGTGTGTGTGTGTGTAGTTTTATACAATTTTATCACTCAAGATTCATGTGGCCACCAACACAATAAAAATGCAGAACTGTTTAAGCATCAAAAAAGAGCTTCCTTGTACCCCATAAAGGGGTACCTTTATAGGAAGAGGTATTATTTTAAAGACATGACTTCATTTGCCAAATCAGAACAATACATTGTGCATTACATCTGACATTAAGTATGCACTATTTGCTAAAAACCACTTAGTGCTTTCCACACATTAACTTTTTTAATACATGTAAAAACCCTATGAAGTAAATATTATCACTCACATTTAACAGTCAGTATATTGATGAGTGAATTGTCAGAATATGTAAGGTACTGATTCCTTAACAATTGTACTATGCTGACTTTCTAAATAATAAATACATTTCTAAAACTCACTTTTGCTATATATTTATCTTTAAAGTTGTCCAGGTGTTGTGTTAATTTAAATTATAAGCATTATTTTTCATTATTATTGGTAAAACATTTTCTTATTTATGACCCCTGCTTCCAATCCTACATTATTTAGTAAATTTTTTACCCTAAACCCTCCCAATTTTTAAAATAACATATACTTTTAAATGAGCAATTGTTTCGAAAAATATTAATGTATATAATTAATAATTTTATGAATCCTAAAGATTTTTATAATATTTTAAATTTGTGAAATCAGTTTATGAGACACTAATTTCAGGTTTTGCAGTAAAAATTTAGCCATCCATTTCCAGCAAGTCAAGATTTATGGAAATAACTATAAATCAGGCAATTAAAATGAAGTTTTAAGTTATTAAATATGTTAATTACAGAAAGTATTTTTGCCTTTATTTAAGGACATTAATTTATAATTTAATGTGGAGAAATTAAAACATATAATTTCAAATGTATTACTGCCATTTATTAGAAATACCATATCTAAGTGAATTTCTATTATTAAAAAAACCATAAAATAAATGATCTCTCATGGGCTAAACTTTAAGTTTCATTATTAGATATTGTTTATGTTATATATGAGCATGTACAACTGATGTACTGTACTATGTATTTGGGTTTAAATATTTCACAAGAACTTTTCAATTAGTTGTGTTGTGTGTGTGCAAGAGTGATCTTTTATTTTTATTGTTTCTTTTAGGAAATGATGTATGACAGAATGATCTGGGAGTGCTGGGTTCTAATATTGTTTGCTGTAAAGTAGGGTTGTTTTGTTTGAAATTCTGATTATTACCTATCAATTTTATTCATAATAAATATATATTTTTTGCTATAAATTTGATCTGCTATAAAAAACACTTTAGTTTCTGACTAGAAACTGACTAGAAGCAGTTAATGGGCACCTCTCTCCTGGAAATGAATCAAAACAGCAAGTAAATATTAGCACTTCAAGGAGATCATCTTAAAAAGTACACTGGAATCAGTTGGAAAGTGACAAGAACATGGAAAGCAGAGGAAAGCGAAGCCCGGTAGCCTGCTGAGCTGGGATCAGCATGGAGCTGGGAGAGGCTTCCTAATGTGAAGAAGGGGTGAGTGAGGGAGAGACCTCTGGGGTTCCACACTTCCACCATGGACATTTACAATCCTAGACACACAGTAGAACCCTTGGACCTCACAGGTCTCCAGACCAACAGATAGCTGCTTGGAGACTATTCAGAGGCACTGCTAGAGCCCTTGTTGAATCCCACAGTAATCTTATTCCTGAGCAGCCTGGTGCCAGCTGCTGCCACCCTGCCAGGGGTGGAGCAAGGAAGCCAGGCACTTTTACGTGCCACAAAAACAGATACTGCAGCCATGGTATGGAAGAGTAGGCAGACTACATACCACACAATGCTCTGCCTCCCCTGCTCCTCACTAAACAGTGTCTGCCCACTTCAGCATCAGGTCGCCAGCATAGCCACCTTGCCCCATGTGAGAAGTAGTGCTTTGGGCCAACATTATTCTGATAGCCCTGCTCTCAGAGGCTGGTGATATACCCTTAGGCTCCCACGGTACCTGCTGCCACTGCTTCTATTGTCCCTGCCAACCCTGGGCCAAGGAGGGTGTTGGTAGGCCAGGTACCTAAGTGTAGCCCTAACAGCACAGTGCATTGCTACTTATGTGTGGGGGAGTGAGTGTGAACAATCCATTTACCTTGCAGCTTCCAGACTCCACAGTTCCAGTTGAGGTGACCTTGGCTTTCCCAATGAAAGGCCTATAATGCAGCCACCTTGCTCCTACCTGACCATTTCAGCTGTGGCCCAAAGCACTTCTGAGAGCCCAGCCCACATAGGCCTGTAATCACCTGAACGTTCTGCCATTCTGCCACCAGCTGAGCATTCTGTCTGCCCCTGCCTGAGAGTTCTGCTGGTGTCTTGAGGAATAGCCCAACCCTACCTATCAAGCCAGTACCTGAATTCTGGGACCCTGAGAACAAGTCCACTAACCTGATATTTGTCTAGTCCCTTCAGGACTTGCACATGCTGTTCAGTTGGCCATCTAGGGGCCTGAGAATTGGAGTATTACCTAGCTCAGTCCAAGGTTGCTTGCACCTGATCAGTCCCTTGGGGCCTAAGGATAGGCCAACCCAATCAGCTGAAATCACCACACCTGACATCCACCTGCACATGCCAAAAGGTAAAGCTTCTGCCCTTCTTTATACAAAGTAGCAGTGTTACTTCATTGGAGAACAGGAAGTCACAAATATCCCTGTACGGGGCTGAGTGAAGAGGTCCTTGTCCCAAAATCGTTTCTGCGGAGTGCCTCAGGGCAGTCATTTCCTATGGCTCTCATCTACACTGTAGCCTGTGTCTGAACCAAGAGCCAAGAGCCCTGGGACAAGGGTGTGTTATGAAAACAGATCATGTTCCTGACAATCTAGGATGTGGAGCTGGTGCCACCTCAACCTCCACAGAGTCCTTAGCGCATTTTTTCAGTTCCTTTCCCAGCTGCCCTGTCAGGGTTGGTGGCTGTGCTCATCATTTGGGTATTCATATGCAAACCAGGTGGCCCAGCTCCACAAAACCATCCCCACAACCCCATCACTGAAAATGAAGCTCAGGGCACCAGTCATTCTACTGTCCAGCCTATTATCTGAAACAACAGAGAGCACCTCATGACTAACAAAGATCCAGTATATATTAATCTGCTTTTTCTATGGCTGGCTGTTACCCAGCCTACTAGTTTGTAGGCTGAATAGCACAACCCAACATAAAACTGGCCAACAGACATGCATGGGGCTATAGAAGCAAAGTCAAAAGACTCTATCCAATATACTCTACTCCACAGTCACAACTTCATGGAGGGTTGAAATAAAATAAAATAAGAAGAGAGGAACAAAACCAACCACGTGAATGTAAATTCACCAACAAGAAGTGTAAGTCAGATAAAAAGGAACCAGTGTAAGAATTTTTAGCACCATGAAAAATCTGAAAGCCGTGACCCAACTAAAGGACCACAATAGCTCTCTAATAATGGACTTTAATCATAAAGGAAATTCGGAAATAACAGATAAGGAATTCAAAGTGTGAATTGTAATAAAGATCACTAGGGTTCAGGAGAAGTTTCAAAACCAACACAAAGAAACCACAAAAGCAATTCAGGAAATGAAGAGAGAGAGAGATCTTAAAAACAAACAAACAAAAAGAATTCACTTGAGAAATTTCAAGGTACAGTTGAAAGCTTTAATGATAGACTAGACTGAGCAAGAGAAAGAATTTTAGAGCTTTAAGACGGATCTCTTAAACTAACCTAGTCAGGAAAACAATAAAGAAAAAAGAATTTGAAATAGCAAACAATGCCTTCAAGAAATATGGAATTATATAAAGTAACCAAACCTATGATTTATAGGCATTTCTTGGGGATAAGAAAAAGTAAGACATTTTCAGAACATATGTAAGAGAGTAATGGATGAAGTTTCCTGATATTGCTAGAGATGTAAACATCAGATATAAGAAATTCAGAAAACACCTGAGAGATACTATGTAATATGAACATTACCAAGGATAATAGTCATCAGACTATCTGATATGGTTTGACTGTGTCCCCACCTAAATCTCATCTTGAATTTCCATATGTTGTAGGAGGGTCCTAGTGGGAGGTAACTGAGTCATGGGGGCAGGTAAGATAAAACAGACTTTAAACCAACAACAATAAAAAAAAAAGACAAGACCATTATGTAATGACAAAGCATTCAATATAATAAGAAGATTTAACTATTCTAAATGTATATGAACCCAACACCAGAACACCCGGATTTATACACCAAATACTACTAGACCTGTGAAAACAAATTGATAAGAATGTAACAGTGGGAGATTTAAGCACACCACTGACAACACTAAACAGGTCATTGAGGCACAAAATCAACAAAGAAAGCCTGGAATTAAAGTGGGCTATAAAACAAACGGACCTAATAGATATTTAAAGAACATTATACCCCCAAACTGAAGCAAATACATTTTTCTCATCTGTGCATGGAACATTCTCAAAAATTGACCATATGCTTGGCCACAAAGAAAGTTTTAAGAAATTTAAGAAAAAAACTTAATCATGCAGTATCTTCTTGGACCACAGTGCAATAAATTAGAAATCAACAGCAAGATTAACTGTCAAAACAACACAAGTACATGGAAACTAAACATGTCACACCTCAGCAAACTAGAAAAACAAACAGTACCCAAATTTAGAAGCAAACTAGAAAAACCAACAATACCCAAATTTAGAAGCAAAAAATAACAAAGATCAGAGCATAACTAAACAAAATTAAAACAAAAAATGATATAAAGGATGAACAAATGAAACAGAATGTCAAATACTGCACATTCTCATATGTGGGGAATAAACAATGAGTACACATGGACATAAAGATGGAAATAATAGATGTTAAGCATTCCAAAAGAGGGAAGATGGAAAAGGGATGAGTTGAAAAATTACCTGTTGAGTACCATGTTCAGTATTTGGGTGATGGGTGCACTTGAAGCCCAATCCCCACCAGTATGCAATATAGTCACGTAACAAACCTTGTACATGTACCTCCTGAAACTAAAATAGAAGCAAACAAACAAAAAATACTTTCAGAATTAGATAGTTTGTGCTTCTTAAGGTAGTAGGTAAAGTTTATTTAATAGTATACCTTATGTGCTTTCTATTTGTATGTACATAAAAATCTGAGACAGTAAAAGTGTAGTCTTAAAACATAGCAAGACGAGTAGGACTAGAAAATAGTTAAATGATAAATTGTCATCAAGGAAATATAAAATTGATTCTGAATTTGGTTCTGTACCCTAGGAATAAGTGAAATTTATTGAATTTTTAGTGCAAAATAATGGGCTTGGGGAAAAAAATCCTAACTTCTGAAAATCCAAAACTCAATGATAAATAGGAAAATTACTTTATGACTCTTCAATTCACCTACTAAGAGATGTCCTATTGAGGCCATAATACTCAAAATGTATGTACCCCAAAATATACCTTCTACGTTTGTCAGTTTCACTCATTGACAACTCATATTTTAAAATGTGACATTGTAGATGAGTTCTGTAATTCACATGCTATCTCCTGTCTACTCTAAACAGGAAAATCAGTAGCCAGAAAAATTATCCTAGATATTGTCCAGATCCAGTAGTCACTTTTGATACCAAATAGTCTATAGTGAACCTAGGATGTTTGAAACTAAACATCTCTACCTAGGTTCCTTACCTTGCAATCTTTTGTCAGTTGCTAAAGGCAAAGACAGTTTCCTCCTTTTTCTAGTTTTCTGATATGTTTATTGTCTGTTTGTTGCAACTCTGTATTTTCTAATACAAATCTATTCCTTTTCTATTTACCAGTGAAACAGTAAATATGTACTAAAAATGTATTTAATAATTAATTTTATTAAAGATCAATTTGTAGGGGATTTATACAACTTTTTTTATTTTATTAAGAAATTATATAAAGTAAAAGGTGTAGATAATAATATAGTGAGTACCTGCATATTTACCAACCAAGTTAATGTTAAAATATTACAATTATTAGTTGAAGTTTTCTGAATTTTTCTTTCTCTCTCGCAAAGGACATCACAAACATTAATTTAATTTTTATCATAATTATACACATTTTACACTTAGGATTCCCATGCATATGAACTATGTAATATGGAATATTGTTTTGAATGCTTTTGAGACATAAATAAACTATGTCATACTCCACTTATAAGTTTGAGATCTTTCCCACCTTTATGTTAAGGAGAGTTCAATCAAATTAATTGTTTTTTATTGTATAAATATCTCTTTTATTTATTCTTATTTTGACGAACATATAGGTCATTTTCAAATTTTAACTATTCTGAAATAATTGTTATAATAACATTTTTTGTTCTAGCCTTACATGTAAAAAGCTAGAAATCACCATTGTGTCCTAACAGCAAACAAAAAAGTTGAACAAACTGAAAAATCAACAACTCTTCTTCTGTTTGACAGGTAGGGTCACAGGGCAAATGATTGCTTCCAAAATTGGAGAAACCAACAAGCAAATGCTATTTTGTGTTCTATTTCTTCCTTTGTCAGTTTGATAAAGAACTTTTACAGTTTTAAGAATTATTTTGAAAGAAAATTATCTACTAGACTGAATGATTTTATGACTGGGCAATAAGTTTATCTTGAACCCTAGTCATATTTCTACTCACCATGGTTTTACAGTAATGGCATCTTTCCTTTCTTAATTTCTATTTATGCTTTTCCTGCTTTTATGTTTTTTCTTGATTAATGACTTAGAAAGCTTATTTTTTTCATTTGTTTCCATGAAACGTCTTTTACCTTTGTTGATATTCTGTATTCTATCTAGATCTTAGGACTTACTAATTTATATTCTCAAAAATATATTTTTATGTATTTTATTTATTTGAATTTATCACATTAGAGTTTTACAAATTGATTAAGCTGTATGCTTACCTTAGTTCATTAAACCTACATATTTTTAAATCTTAGCCTTGAGCACTATGCATTTCACTTTCTGTACCTAACACTTTACTAATCTTACAAATGTTTTGACATTTCATATTCTAAATATCATTCACTTCTGATTATTTTATAAGCTATATCTTTATTACTACTTTACTCACAAAATATTTAGAAGTTTTCAAAGGTCTCAATTATAGAATTTTTTTTCACTTGTCATATTTTTGTCCTCAAATTCTAATTTAAAGGCATAATTGTAACAAAAATCTCAGTCTAAAAATCTCCAGTTTTAATATATTTTGGGTCCTAGTACATAGTATTTACTAAAGTTGCATGTGCTTGAAAAGCTTGTGTATTTTCTAATTTTGTGATTTAAATTTTTATATTTGACTTTTGGGAGATCAAGTTTAATTTTTGTTTTTAAAATGTCTAAATTTAATTTATATTTTTGCTTATTTGATCTATCACTTAAAGAGAGCAGTGTACTAATATCTTTCATTATGAAGGGGAATTTGATTTTTAGCAGTATTCTTTCCTTTGTTACTTTACCTGTTTTGAAACACAAATATTAGTTAACAATATAATTGATTAGCATGTAAAGCTTGATATACCTAAAAATGTTCGCTTTTCTTTAAATCTATTTTCGCCTAATGTTATCAATTCATGCTCATTTTTGGATTTTCTTTGTTCCCCAGCTAAATCTTTTTTCTTTTTATCTTTTGTTTGTTTGTTGAGATGGAGTCTCACTCTGTTGCCCAGGCTGGAGTGCAGTGGCATGATCTCGGCTCACCTCCGACTCCCAAGTTCAAACAATTCTCCTGCCTCAGCCTCCTGAGTAGCTGGGACTAAAGGTGCCTGCCACCACACTCAGCTAATTTTTGTATTTCTGGTAGAGACGGGTTTTCACCATGTTGGCCAGCATGCTCTCGATCTTCTGACCTCGTGATCCACCCACCTCGGCCTCCCAAAGTGCTGGGATTACAGGCATGAGCCACTGTGCCTGGCCAGTCTTCTTTATATTGATTGAGTGCACCTAGTAAAATGCGTTGCTATTTCTCTCTCTTTTTAAATTTATTCAATTGTAATAATTTTGATCATTAAGACAGACATTCAGACCATTTCTAATATAGTTTGTCTGTTGTTATACTTAGATTTCTTTTGTGCTTTCTGTTTACCTGATTTACCTTTCTGGAAGACACTCATTATCTTTCTCTTAGATTTTACAACTTAAAATATATATAAGATTTCTATACTTAAAAGTTAATCACAATTTTTTTCTTCCATCTGAGTAACATATATACCTTAGAATCATTTAAATGATATCACTCATTGCCATTCAAATGTTAGGGTTTTCCAGTATTGAATTCCAATTTTTTTGAGTAATTTAGTCATTATTATTATCTCACATATTATCTGTGTTCAGTTTTCTTCTTCTAGAACATTCTTTAGAAGTTATTTGAACAAAAATACTATTTGTCCAAGCATGCCTTCAGCCCATTTCTTGTAGCTGAATGATACTTTGGCCAATTCAAAATTCCAATTTGCCAAATTTGCTCAGAACTTTGAAAAACTTTATCTACTCAACTCTAGCTTCAATATTTTCTCTTTAAAAGTTTTCTACACTGTATAATAGCAATTATTTGTGTGCCTCTAATTTTATTTTAAATATTTTATATTTTGGGGGTGTTTAGCAGTTTCATTTCAATTTATTTAGATGTGATTTTTTTTCTTTATCATATTTGGAATTTATAAAGGTTCCCAGTATCTGGTGATATATGCCAGTTTTCTCTTGAATATTTCCTTCCCTACACATTTTGATCTTTTTTCCCCTAAATTTTCTATTTATTTCATTTCATATAACTTTTGTTTAAAGCTCTCTTAAATTTTTCCAATTTTTAATTCCTTTGTTTTCTATTTTGAAAAAAAAAAGCTTTTATATCTATTTTCTAATGTATAGGAATAATTAAAAATAATTTCCTTAATTATATCATCAGTTATATCTAAACAGTTGCTTAATCCCTGCATTCATTTTTTGAATTTCAATGATTATATGTTTTATAGGTACAGATTATATGTCTTTTTAATACCTATCACTTTATATAGTATTTTACTTTATCATGTTTTATATATTACTAATGTTTAAAAATTTTTTTATATATTTATCTTTTTCATCTATAGCCAATATTTTTATTTGTTGGACTTTGACATTTACAATTCAGCTATTTTGTGTTTACTCTGATTCCCTTTCATGGTGGTATGTTTTATTGTTCATTTTGTAATTCAGAACTGTGATATTATATTTTGTTGCTTTAATCTGTGGAAATCCTGTGAGATCCAGTAGAGATGTTTGCTTGCTTCTACCAGGTGATCTAGGGATTAACTGGTTTCTTACTACATTTTTTGTTAATTTTCTAGCTTTTTATTTGATTGATGACATAGATGATATAATTTGTAATCCAAAACCCATTTGATGATAGGCTCTGTGATTTTGAATTCTTACTAAGACTTTTTTTTTTTTTTTTCTCACTAAGATCTCAGGTCAAGACAGACTTGCTTTAATTCCACTTCCTTTTTTTTTTTTTTTGTAAGCAAGTTTAATTTATATTCCCCTTTCACTTACCCAGTAGCTGTTGAGGATCCTAGCTTTGGTTCAAGTGGTTCCAAAGCATTGTCTTCCATACCTGCACGGCCATTACATTTTCCACACAATCCCCAGGAGGCAGTTAAAATATTGTCAAGGATTCACCTCCATAATTTTAGCAGCTTTTTAATTTTTGATCTCCGGAATTTCACTTCTTTAGATTTCCTACCATCTAAAATAGTGTTTGCTGTATATTTTTAATAGTTTCTGAAGTGTTTGGATACATTCCTAGCTGATACCTGGATCTCTCCTAATGAGTTCACTTGCCTGCCAGCTCGCTCTAGCAGAAATTTTTATTCATTTTAACATACCTTGATTTAGAGCCACAAGAAAAATTTTCATTTATTTTTCCTTTTTAACCTGCTTCCTAATCACTATAACTTCCTATTAAAGCCCTCTGCTTGGAGCCCATCCAACCTTGACAACATAGCACTATTATTATTAATAATAATATATTCAGTCCCTAATACGAACCTAGGTGAAATTAAGCACATTGCACATACTGAGTCACTTAATCCTAGGAAATAATTACTATTATGTTCATTATAATAATAAAAATTCTGAGCTATAGAGTAGGTGATAAAATGAGTAAATGATAAATTTAATATATGAATCTAGGAGGTCTGCCTTCAGAGCCCAACATCATGATCACTATCCTACGTGATTTACTACTTCACATTCTACATTTTTTGATCTCCAATATTAATTTGATATTTAGCTTTCCAGTTAATCACTTTCCTTTTAAAACCAACTTCTGCCATCATAACATAAATTTCAAAATATACAGGACAACTCATCAAAAACACTAGGATAGCGTCCATTGATATTTTTTCAATAGCAGTAATTTTTACATCTAATTCACTCTATTACATACCTCAAAAATTCTACTCTGGACCTTAGTTGTTTCCTACATTTCTGCTTCTGGAGTCATAAACTCTAAACATATTCCGCTATTCTTTTAGTGCTTTCAATATCTCATCCACAACAAACCTCACATTTAAGATCAGAGAAACTTTCACATGCAGAAGACTCATTACCTCTCCTTGCCTCAGTTTCCTCATCTGTAAAATAATGCTCCTTCTCCAAATGTTTTATAACCTAAAAAGGTAGTATGTGTAAAGCTGTAACAATAACCATAGAGAATGCTTCTGATTCTGATTAAAGTCCTAAAATGTATTCCATTAAAGTCCTAAAATGCACTCTGATTAAAGTCCTAAAATGCACTAACTTGTCTTTCTCGTACTTTAGCTATGTTTCATATTTCTTCTTTCATTGACTAATTCTGACTGCCATAATTATTTAATTTATATAATTATTTAATTTATATAATTGTAATCATTTACTTTATATAATTTACTTGTTTATATTCTGACATTGCTGGCTCACAGAGAAGTATCACAGTGTTACTGCCTAAAAAGCAATTGTACCAAATGGTTAATGAACAGAAAATACTTATTTGTGAAAGTGTTTTTCATACTAGCATGATAGATTTTGTATTTATATGTTCTGTGTTTTACTTACTCTAGTAAATTATTTGAGGCTTTGGGTTTAAAATATAACACATTATAATTTCTTCTACTTAAAATAATGATAAATAACAACTGGTTTGTATTTTTTGCAGTACATTTGTTTTCAGGAGCAGAGTATTGATTTTAAAGTATTTGCCTATATTTGAGAAAATACCAGTATGGTAAAGCAAGTCTAGATAATAAAACAAGTGCCTTTGTATCTGACTCTTTGTATAATATCAAAAAAAAGACAATCATGTTTTTTATAACAAACATTTGGAAATTTGACAAGTATGAAACATTTGCCTGGCATGACGACTGGTTTTTTCCTTGCAATCAAGTCAAATATTTATAGCAAATATACCTTATAGTTAAAAACAGTTTTAAATTCTTTATGTTCCTAGCATAGAAATACTGTGTAACTTTAGTCCTGTAGTTATTTAAATACTTTTAAGTATTTATCAAATTCGTCAAATTATACTTTTTTCTTGATTTTTTTGTGGCATATTACTGACTTTAAAAATTTTGACCCAGATAATCTGTGAGTTTATATTAATTTTGAAAATAAGGATTATATTTTATAATTCTCAATTACATATAGTGGGAATTATGAGAGTGTTTTGGATAATAGAAGGAATGATCAGAGGATTTAAGTCTGTAACATTGATTTATTCATTTATCATGGAATTTCATTCTCATTTTTATAAAACGATATTAGCTGGAGTGCAGTGGCATTATCTTGGCACACTGCAGCCTTGATCTCCCTGGCTCAGGTGATTCTCCAACCTCAGCCTTCCAGTAGCTAAGATTACAGACGCATGCCACAACATCTGGCTAATTTTTCTATTTTTAGTGGAGACAGAGTTTTGCTATATTGCCCAGGCTGGTCTCGAACTTCTGGACTTAAGCAATCTGCCCGCCTCAGCCTCCCCAAGTTCTGGGATTACAGGCATGAGCCACTGTTAGCCGTTTTTAATCCAAAAGGGAATATTAACATAATGGAAGTTTTGTGCAACATGGAGAAATTGTTTTTATCAATTATCAGGATGCATTTAAATCTATTTGTACTCATACTCCAGTTTCACAGCCTACTGAATATAACAAGTCATAACAGAAATTCAGCACTTCAAATCAAATATCCCTTAGACTACTCTACCGGGGCTAGTAACATCAGCATTCCATCTATCTATTCATTTATTTATTTATCTGTGACTCTGGGAAAACATGATTCTTCACTTTCTAGGGAGTTTTATTTTGTGATATGAGATATACTTAGTTGCGTATTTCACTTTTCCCCGAGGAAGAAGCTAGACTGATTAAAATCTTGCCTACAGTATTCTCAAGAATGTCATTTTTGGTTTGCTCTTCTCACAGTGTTGTGCATATACCTAAAGAAATACTTGGTGATTGATTTTTTTTATAAAGTGTGGCTTTTTCCCCCATGATTTAAATGCAATAGTTTAACTCTGGTTTGTTTCTGTCATGACTTAAAATTGGTCCCCAAGTAATATTTCATTACTGCTGACATTGGTAACAACAATGAAGGTAGGTTCCAAACTTTTTTGTGTTGTTTTTAATTAATACATTAAACCCAAAGTACAGGGAAGTGTATATCCTGTTGCAATACAGTAAACTGTATACAGATCAGAGTTATATAAAACTGCTAAGACTGAGTTTACATATTTCTATACATTTTATCTATTTCCATCAAAGTTAGAACAATTTTAGGCTTCCACTGGTTTTCTGATAATGTGATAAAGTGATATTTAGCCTAACCAGGTCTGTGGTCAGGCAGAGACCCATATTTATAATTACATGTCATTGTTTGACTTATATCTTGTGAGACATCTAATTTGTTTGAAGTCAAATACAATTGCATTCACCTAAAGCATTAATTTTGGATTTTTATCATTTGCAAACCTACATGGTGACCTAGGTGTATAGATATCTCTGACAGCATATAAGCTCACCTGTAATTTCTCTAAGTATGATGGATACAGGTGAATGGCAAATGCAAAATGTAATGCAAGGTGTTTCTATCAGCCTCAATTCATGTGTAATTACATACATATGTACTGTAAATTACTGGACTACAATGTTTTGAAGGTAAGAATTGTTACTGAGTTTTACGTTCCTAGCATCAACTTCTTCAGGGCCTTGTAGACAGTTGTAAGAAAATAATGGTATTTGTTATATATTACAGGACTCATTGCTCTTCACTGGTTCCTTTCTTTAAATTTCGCTCAAGGTTTGGTTTATTTTAGAAATTGAGACAGGGTGCTGTAGAAGATTTTATTTATAGTCACGACTTCATTTACCACCTACACATGAATGACTTTTGTATTTATAACTCCACCCCAGATACCTCTTCTGAATACGATACCTATATAGCCAATGGCTCCATAAACTTATCTCTAGAATATCTCAATGATTCTAGCCAAATTCTATGGCTTCACCGTAGCCAAAACTATACCAATGAATCAGGAACACTGAGAGGGTGCTTCTCACCTCAGTGAAGGTTTGCTTCGCCAACTGTTTTTCAAGCTAGAAACCTTATAATCCTGATGATGGTCTCCTTATCAAATGAGCTGCCCTCATCAAGTCCACTCTATCACATTTATTAATACCTCTGAAATTAATCAACTTCGCTCTCCTTAGGGCACCACTGTGCTAGTTCAAAATTCCATCAAGGCAGATCTCCTCTTAATGCTAATAAACTCCTACCTAGTTTAGGAGGTTACGAAACATATCTTTATATAACCTCCTAACTAGTTAGGTTACTAAACATATCATTATCTGTTTTAACCAATACCATCATTACACTCAAGCCATACAGATCTGATGAAAATGTGAATCTGAGCATGTCAATTTTCTTCTTTTAGCTCTCAAAGCTTTCTCATGACTTACAGAATAAAAATGCAAACCTTTACCTTTATTCAGAATTCTATATCAGGTGGCCAATTTCGGTTTATTTTCCATATGCTCTCCTTTTTATTTTTTAATTTACAAAAAACTCTTAGAAATTTCTCAAGAATGCTGTGACCACTGCAACTTCAAGTCTTTACAAACATATTCTTTACCTCCATGGCGGTAATCTATAATTTTCCCTTTGGTAATTTTACCCAGCCTTCAGTTCACAGCTCAAGTGTAACATCCTCAAACGGGCCTTCATTAAGCTTAGGACTGAAGCAGGTGCTCTAGTCACATGGCTACATAGTTTCCTATGGTTTTTCTTCATAGCTCTCATCACAGTTTGCAATTTAAACCTGGCATTTTTAAACAACTCTGTTTATTATATGTGGCTTTAAATTTCCTGTGGCCTGGGATTCTATCTGTTGTATCCACCATTGAATTTTTGGCTCCAATTAATTGCCTGGAATCGACAAATATGTGTTCACTGGTAAATATTTTGCCTGAAAAAAATTCTTGAACCGTTATTGGCTTGGAACCTGTTCACAGCTACCTACATGCCATATATCCGTAAAATTAATGACTGGGGTCCTGAAGTTGGCCATGTGGACTCTCAAATGACCTACAAAATGATGATTATTAGATTGTGCCAGGTCAGAATATAATAAAGTGATTTTCTCTTTTCTCTCATATTGTTTCTTCCTAAAATCACTGCTTTATCTCTTTTTATATCAGCATAGAACCACATGTGCTTATACGGTTCTGTAAAAGTTATCATTTTATATCTGATCTATTTCTTCTATTTAATTTTCAAAAGGGAAATATTTTGTTTAAAAAAGAAGAGGGAAAGAAGATGGGGAGTTGAGAAGGAATTTTTTAAATGCACGATACAAGTTTTGTATGCTATTACTTGATTAATATTCTTGTGAGTTATTCTCCTCGATAATCAGATCCCAAACCAATTTTCTACATGAACTACACAGCAAAGGTCATAAGAAATGTCCTCAAAGCTCTACTTCTATCTCACAGTAGTAAAAGAAGGGCAGTGCATTGTGATGCAGATTTGCTGCAATGTTCACCCTAGTTCTCTAGCAGACAGTTTCCAATGAATATCATTATCCTGCTCATAAAAAGAAGCACACCTAGTAATGGGTGAAAAACTACCTACAGTAAGATGATAAGCCCTCCCAGCTAGGAAACCCAACCACCTGACATCTGAATGTTTGGAAATTACCAACAGGTGCAAGGAAGCAAGACAATAAGGATATTAAATTACAGTAAGGAACCAGGAAGAGAGAGAGTTTCGTATTACCACTGCAAGATGTTGAACTGAGCTTGGTATTTAACAAATATTATATATTTCAGAGCAATAATAAAATATAGAAGGCTATGGAAATGAGTATACTTTCTAGAAACATTACCAAGAAAAAATCTTAAGGGTATCTCTCTAAACAGAATACAGTAAATGAGGCAGTTCCATATTATTATGGACTTTCAAAAAAAGTATTGAAGTGAAAATGCATGTATTTTATACCATTTGATATATATTAGATATTTTGCTAATTATTTTACTTACTAAGACATTATTCTGATATGAAGTCAAGAGTCTCAGATTCAAGTTTATAAGTGATCCTCAATTAAATATATTTGTATAATCTAATGTATACTAAATAATAAACCTCAAGGATTTTTAACAAGTAACTTTTGACATCGCAAGAAAAATACAATTTAGACTTAAAAATCTAGGATAATATAATGTTCTGAAGGATCTTGGTATCTATTTGACTTTTGAATGAACAATAAACATACAAAAGGCAGAATAACATTGTTTCCATATAATTTCAAGAGGTATATCAAGATGGGCAGTCCATATGTAATATTTTGTTATTGCCAGCATTCATTAGGTTTCTATCATTACATAAGAATATTAATTTTGAAGTCATTGTCCTTTATTGATTTTTAAGAAATCAGTGATCACTTATTACTTATTTTAAACTGAAACTCTATTCCTGTCTAAAATAATAGTGTATTATTCTGATATTTAAAATGTTACAATCGTTTTGGATGGCGATACCAATTATAAACTCTGGACAAAATGTAAAATAAAACTACTTGAGGGCTCTGAAGATGGAATAAACACAGATTCTGGAGAAGAGTTAAACCTTAAATAAAATCAATCACGTGAATATGTTTCCCGTTTTAAGACACCGGTGACTGGGTGGCCAAAATAACAATAGAATCAAGCTGTATTTCTGGCTGGAAGAACCAGAGAAAGGAGCCTGGAGAACCAAGGTCACTAAAATGATCAAGAAACCTTGGAAAGGAGAAAGCGCCAAGGAAGAAACTCCAACAGTTTACCCAGATTGTATGCATGTGTAGGGTAAACAGAAAGCAGTCCGATTTGAGATCTGAGTTCCTACCTACCAAAGGTATGGCAGGATTTTTGCTCTACTGTAGATTTCGCTAGACAAAAACATCAACTTCCTTCAGAAAAACATAAAACAATTCAGAATACCTGCAATGCAACATTCACAAAGTTGAGGATATAATCCCAAATTACCCAACATAAGAAAAGCCAGATAAGTAGAATCATTATCAAGGAAAAAAAAAAATCAACAGACTTCAAAATGACCTATGTTGATGTTATCCAGATGAGGAATTTAAAGGAGATCCTAGTATTTGTCATCAAGGAAAATGAATTAAATATTGAAAAATATTATCAAAGAAATAGAAGCAATTTAAAATATTTTAAAATGGAAAATTTTAAATGGAAAAATGAAATTTCTGAAATAAAATCTTTAGAGCCAGAGTGTAATGGGAGAAAGATATGTCAGAAAAAAGCTTCAGTAAGTTTGAACATAGATTATTTGTGATAATATCATCCAATCTAAAAACAAGGGAGAAAAATTAATAAAATCGTTGCAGCCCCTGGAACCTGTGAATATTTTGTCTCCTGTAGGTTTTGATTATGTATTCATTCATTTATCTATAAATAGGCCATTGAAGGGCCAAAAGAGAAAAATGAGAGAATTGAACAAATTAAATGTTTCTATAAACAATTGATGAATATTCCAATATATGAACAAAAACAGACTTACAGATTCAAGAATCTCAAGTCTAAACTGAAATAATTAGGAACACACACACACACCTACACACACATACACCCCCACCCCCCCACACACACCCCAAGCACATAAGGTTAAACTGCTAAAAACCAACAACTCTTGAAATCAATTGGAGAAAACAGTACATGTTAAATATAAAGAAGCAATGATTCTATTGATCTCTGAGTTATCTGAAGAAACTATATAGGCCAAAAGAGAGGGAAAAAACATTTGATGTTTTTAAAAATATAAATAAAATGGAGGCTGGGCGTGGTGGCTCACGCCTGTAATCCCAGCACTTTGGGAGGCAGAGGCGGGCAGATCACGAGGTCAGGCGATCGAGACCACGCCGGTGAACACGGTGAAACCCCGTCTCTACTAAACATACAAAAAAATTAGCCGGGCGCGGTGGCGGGCGACTGTAATCCCAGCTACTCAGAGGCTGAGGCAGGAGAATGGCGTGAACCCGGGAGGTGGAGCTTACAGTGAGCCGAGATCGCGCCACTGCACTCCAGCCTGGGCGGCAGAGTGAGACTCCATCTCAAAAAATATATAAATTATATATATAAATAATAAATATAAATAAATAAATAAAATGAAATAGGCAAATTCAAATAAAGAATATCCAAGATAACTTCTTGCTACCATACATACACTATGAGAAAAAAAGTTAAACTTCTTGACACTGAATTAATTATACCAGAGAAAAATTATTACCTTCAAGAATGCCTAATGAACATGACAGGTTATATATATAACCTGACTATAACCTGAATATATATATAATATATTATATAATATATATAATATAATATATATAATCTATAATCTATATAATCTTATGAAATGAAACTGTAAATAAGACCCAAAGCGCTCCAGATGAGATGGACTACCTGTCATTGGTGAAGCCACCCAAATTTATGGAACAGAACCAAGTGGACATGGGGGTGGCGTGTTGAGACAAGAGCAGTTGAGCAGTTGCGTGACTTTTGTTCTCAGAAAGGTAGCTCTGGACAAACTTTCTGCTTTATGCTCCTGGGCCAGAACAGTTCTTGTAACCCAAGCTAAGATAAACCAGCAAGAAATCCCCACTCCCCATAGCAAGTTGTTTGGAAGAAACGTCTGACAGCGACTTCTGGTTTGGGACTTGGAAACCACCCAAACAGGGCTCAACTACTGTGACTAATTTGAATCCTTTATTTGCACAAACAGAGCTGATTAAGAACAGTGGCAGAAACTTTCTCTATTTAGGCCAGTCTCTTTGTACTTTGGAGAGCACACTTTCACTTGTCCTCGCCCTCTTCAATCTGCAGATTTTTTTTTTATAGAAAATATATCTCTTCCTTTTTCCTCCAAAAACCTCAGAATCTTTTCTTAACAATCCCAATCAGAATAAAACACACTTTTTAAAAAGTGATAAGTAAATTCGAAAATTGATATGGAAACACGTAAACTTACAACTTAAAATCAAGAAAGTGAATTTAGAATAGAAGAACGAAGTTGGAGACAAAACACTACATATGAATTTAAGATAGAAAGTTACAGTAATCAAGGCTGTAGGTTCACAGACGTTTTCTGAAAGGAAGCATATAATAAATACTGTAGATTTTGCAGGTCATCTGTACTCTTCACAGTTACTCAGCTCTGTCATTGTAGCAGGAAAGCAACATGGACAAATGCATAAACAAATAAGCTTATTTTCTGATACAACTTTATTTACAAAAATTGGCAGCGGACCCAATGTGCTTATGGGCCATAGTTTGCTGCTCTTGATTAAGACTGTGGAATTGACAAAAGAATAGACCTAAAAGTTGGTGAAAAATGTACAGACTCCAGAATAGACCCACTCCTATATAGTCAACTAATTTTCAACACAGATGCTAAAGCAATTTATTGGTAAACATTTGGTAGTAATGTCTCTATATAGTTATATTTGCTTTTCCTAAGTAATGGTGTTGAATATCTCTTGTCTTTCAAGGACTTTATTGAAATATCTGGTCAGATCTTCTTTTTTGGTGAAAATTTAAAGAGACTGACAAGACAAATATTTGATATAGATGTGGAGCAACGGGAACTCTATGCATTGATGGTAGGAATGTAAACTATTCAATGTTTTAAAAAATGTTTTGGCAATTTCTTAAAATATTAAATAAACACCTACTGTATAAGCTAGCAATTCTACACCTAGCTACTTACCCAAGGGACATAGAAAAGCTCTGAAACAAGCACAATAAGGATGAATGTCAAAACCATTACACTGACTGAAAGAAGCCAGATGCATATAAATTTCTAGAAAATGTGATGTGATCTATAGTGACAGAAGGACAAGCAGTTGCTTATGACTCAGGCTAGAAGGAGGGTGGTTTGTAATGAGAAATAAGGGATTTTTTAGGGGCACAGGACATGTTCTACATCTTGTGTGGTGGCGGTTTTATAGTAGTAAACAAAAATAATATTCCTAACATTTTTCATCTTAAATGGATGTAGCTTCCATAATAAATATATTATTTCCATGCAAATATGGTTTAGGAAGATGGTAATAACGTAATTTGATGCAACATAGATAAACATTTTTGCAGTTATTTCTAAGGTAGTATTTGAAAGAACTCTTGAGTAGCAATCCAACAACTCATAGTGGAATAAAATTTGTTGTTCTAAAATTGTGAGTCTGGACTTTATTGATTTCATTGGTAATAAAGAAGGTCCATTTGTGTAACAGTATGTGTCCAGGAAACAAATTTAGGAAACAAATCACAGTATAGTCTTCCCGTGGTATTCACGGGGGATTGGTTCTAGGACACCTCATGAATACCAAAATCCATGGATCCTCAGTCTCTTATATAAAATAGTGTAGTATTCACATATAACCTATGCACATTCTCCTATATATTTTAAATCACTTCTAGATTACTTATACTACCTAATACAATGTTTGTGCTATGTAAATAGTTGTTACACTATATTGTTTAGGAAATAATGGCAAGAGAAATAAAGTTTGTCCATGTTTAGTATATATACAAGTAACCACATTTTTTCTGAATACTTTTGACACATAGTTGAATTTATAGATGCAGAACCCAGAAAGAGAGGTGGTTGATTGTAATTTGGAAAAGGAACATTTAATGTAAAGAATATTTAGCTTGTAACAGTAAATTGGACTATTATTAACTAGTAATGTAATTGGTTACGATGACAAAGAAACTCAAAGTAATACAGCAGTAGCAGTTATACAGAAAGAGCAGTGGGATCTTATACAACAAGATTTTATAGAACAACAATCTGATGGCAAGAATTTTCTGACCTAGAATGGCAGATAAAGACAATAGAGTATTATGCCAATTGTGTGATTAAAAAACACAGTTCAATTTTATCTTACATGAGAACTTAAATTGTATGTGTATATATATATACAATTAGTAGAAACGGGGTTTCACCATGTTGGCCAGGCTGGTCTCGAACTCCTGACCTCGTGAGCCACCCACCTCAGCCTCCCAAAGTGCTGGGATTACAGGCGTGAACCACCGTGCCCGGACAGGATTTTTTTTTTTTAATGATGATTATTGCAGGTAAGGCAGAGAGATAAATGGTAAATGAGAGATAAATAAGGGCAATTGCAAACATATCCAAGATTGGTAGAGGTGCAAATAAGAGGAAGGGGGAAAACGGTCTTTAAGAATACATTTTTGACAGTTCTGAAGGAACTGTGGGAGTCAGCTTGAATTGCTCTGGTATTTTGTTAGTTTGTTTTGTGTATTTTCTCTGATTTGGAAATAATTATGATTAAAGTCATAGACATTGAGGAGAGGAGTTAGAAAAATTCCCTAGATACATAAAATGAGGGCCTTATTAAGTTGAACTAAGAAAACTTTACTTAAGTTGAACCAGTGTATGTCAAAACTTTCAAGTCATTGTGCGCATCCATTATCTTAAATATATAGAGTTAAATATCATAGACCTCTTTTTAGATATTTTTCTCTGGAAAACATCCTTCTCCCCTTTTAAAACACATTATCAATATCATAAGTGATATGGAAAAGATGAATAGTTAAAAATCCATGGATAAGTCATAATTGTGTTTTTAGAGAAAAGCATTTCCACATTTATTTCAGTTCCTGTCATATTAAATTGAATTGTTTTGATTTTCAAATTAATACATTCATACTCCTTGCTAGAGCTAAATACCTTGAGTCTTAGTCAGAAATTGCTCATGGGTGATTTGTTTTATTTTCTTCACTTATTAGTTTGACAGTCAAAGTTTGGAAATTTTATTGTCTTTCATACTTCTTAAACTAATAGTCACCCCTTAGAAAATAATTTTCTCCCACTTTCTCCATATTGGATGGCATGGGACTACTAGGTGGGTCAGAACAAGTGTAATTGAGGCAAGAAAGAAATATTATTGGGTAAGTCTTGCACATATCATGCTGGATAGGTATGTATTCATCTGTGGGCAGTAATTAAATCTAGAAAAATGATTAATACATTTACTAAACAACTATTTATAGACAGGCATCCATGTATCAGGTATTTTTCTGGATGCTGGGAATAAACAGAAAATGAAATACACAAAAATTTGGGTCCTTATGATGCCACAAAGGTATTTTACTTGTATTGCTTTCTAAATCCAGGTTCACAAGGTAACAGGAAATCAAGAGATTGGGAATAGAAAATCTAAGGGAGTTTTGGGAAATTTAAACCAATTTTATGGAACAAGGGTTTATGCAGGATGGGGCAAAGAAAAATCCAACTCAAGCAAATATTACAAGGTAAGAATTACTACTGGGTTAAAAATGCTGGAACGGGATAAAAGGGAAATGAGTCCTGTTCAAACAAAGAACATGGAACAAAGAATATGAAATGCTCCATAACCTGTGCCTTGGTCTTACTCTCCCTAGGAGGATGATAATTCAGAGTAAAGTGTGGTTTACCATTAAGCTTCCTAGACAATTGAAATGGCTATTTGACCAAAGACAAAATCAACTTGCCATGCTGAAAAGTAGAATAAGATAAGTTATATACATAGTTCTTTTAAGCCAAATTAAAAAAATCAATTATTCTGGACAGTGTCCATTTAAGAGAATAAACTTTTGATTTAATTTTAATAATAATTTAGAAACTAGTAGAATTTGTCAAATTTATTTTCTCTGTTAAGCTATAAGTGACAGAGTACTAGCATTTATTTCTGCCTTGTGTCAGAGAAGCCTAAATGTACTAAGAAAGCAGATTCATCCCTAAATGACCAAGTTAAAGAAGCTCTGCCTTGGAGGTTTCAAGGTAAGGCAAGATTCACTTTGCCCTTCGCATTGTTTCTTTTGTACAAAAATGACATTTTGGTTGGAATTTGTGTTTGACAGCTCTATAATGTAATTTTCAGAATGCGTTGAAGTGGAACCAAATGTCACTGGCTTCATTCACTATGTTTTCTGCCTGGTGGAATATACCATTACTATTCTATTTATTTTTACAACCGATCAAAAAATTGATTATTTTGATTTGTGAAGTTTTTTACACACAATTTTCCAGAAGATAAAGATCACATATTAGCCCCTATACATGCCCTAGATTGCACATTAATTGACTTTGACCTTTAAGAAAGTGCCTATGTTAATTCCATTTTGGCATTACTTACACTAAGAGTCAATAGGTTGTATATTGGATTAGAGTATGAGTGGACGGTGGGAGAATTCTGTGTAATGATTTAAAGGGTGGTCATGTAAAAGACATCCAGAAATGTTGAGAATTAAAAAGGCATTTTATAATAGAAAACCAACTTGTGGTTTGAGAGTAGAAGTGAAGCTGAGTCAACTACAAGCTCTGAGTCAAAAACACTAGAGTCTTGGCACATTGCTTCTCAGGAAGAGAAGTGGAGATAAGGGCAAAAGTATTAGAGCTTTGTTAGAGTATCATACAGACTTGTTTTTTCCTAGGCAGGAAACTATCCCAGAAAATAAATGATATATAGGGTTTAAGGTACTGGAATTAAGAGGCCCAGGCCGGGAGCAGTGGCTCACGTCTGTAATCCCAGAACTTTGAGAGGCCAAGGTGGGTGTATCACCTGAGGTCAGGAGTTCAAGACCAGCCTGGGCAACATGGTGAAACCTCATCTCTACTAAAAATACAAAGATTAGCTGAGTGAGATGGCACAAGCTTGTAATCCCAGCTACTCAGGAGGCTGAGGCAGAAGAATCGCTTAAGCCCGGGAGGCAGAGTTTGTAGTGAGCTGAGATTATGCCACTGCACTCCAGCCTGAGTGACAGAGTAAGACTTCATCTCAAAAAAATAAATAAATAAAGCCCAGACAGACAGACATGGAGATTTATCTGTGGTTGTTAATGTTGTTTTTTACCACTAGCTAAATTGAAATTAAAATTTTAAAGTAAAATTTTGCTTAACTTTTTTATCATATTAATCAAAGTAACATTTGTGACTCTAGGGAATCCGTGGCTGCTTAGAAAGAGGATATTACTAGACATTGTTGTCATTTTTAAATTTTTTAAGAGGACATTTAGCTGCTTATCAATATTCTATTCATAAAAGGAGGAAAATCCACCTCTCAGCATACAAATTGTAATTTTAATCTATCTACTTATCATACTGAATTTGAGAATTGAATGAAAAAATAAAGAAATTTTCTCAGTATAAAAGAAACTTAAAATCATACTGTTTGTGATTTTAAATTTATAAACTTAATTTCTTAGTTGCTTTTGCTTTCCACCAATGCTTTTTGGCATGAAGATATTTTATGTCAATAAGAAATCAAGATGCTGAAATGGTAGGTGGGTTATGCAATAAAATGGAAATCAGAACAGCAACATAAAAGGCCATCATATGATATGACTGCTCATTTAACAGAGTGGGAACACAGATATAATGTGTTAGGAAAAAGTGTATTGTGAATCAGGTATGTGGGAAATATCCTGCGGACCCAGACTATACACATTAATTATAACTTTTTTCCTCTATTTTGCTGCCAGTCTTCAGGAAGCTTAGACAAATGTAAAAAGCTATTCATAGGAAGCCTGTTACAAATGAAGTAAACATAAACTTCTGGGCTCTGGGTCTTTTTAAAGAGAATAAAAAACAAACATTCACTTTCCTTGAGTCAAAGCTGGCTTTGCTCCCTCCTTAAGACTATTGTGTTATATACGAACTGCTATCCCAGCTTGTCCAAACCTGTGAAAGTTATCTGACCTTCCTGCCTTAGCTGTCTCTCCATGGGGCAGCCTCACTCATTTCCAGCAGCTATACCATTTCTGCTTCTTAAAACTGAGTATCTTTGATTGCCACTGGCAGACCAAATTTTTTCAATTTGATTTTTGACTTGGTTATGCTACATCAAATCTACTAGGGCTGTCTTTTCAGTTACCCTGTTATGATCCTATGACTACAGTCTTTCTCAATTGATTAGTTCTCCTTCTTGCATTCTACAACCTAGAGTAATCTAACTTGGCGATATCTTTTATTAATCAACAGTCTACCTCATGTCGTTTCTATGAGCATTAAATGAGAATGCAGTTAGGGGCATAGGATATTACCTGGTACCAAGATATCTCTTATAGTTATCTTGGTACCAGGAAATATGTTAATCAACACTCTTCCTGTAACATAAAGTTTTATGCTAGAACTGTCCATAATAAATCTAATGTGTCATATATGTAACTTTAATTTTTGTTAGTAATATTAAAAACATGTACATAAGAAGGTGAAATCCATTTAATGATCTATTTTGCTTAACTAAACACAGTATATTCAAAATATAATTATTTAAACATATAATCAATATGAAAAATATTAATGAGCTATTTTACTTATTATTGCTAAGTCTTCAAATCCACTGTGTTTTTAACACTTACAGAATATCTCAATTCAGAGCAGCATCATTTCAAGTGTTTAATAGCCACATGTGGTTTGAGACTACCATATTAGATAGCACAGCTGCAAACGTATATGGATCTGAATTTCCTGCTATGACCAAATACTCATTTTTTGAATCAGATCACTAAAATGCTGTATCTTTTCAAATGATTCCTATCACCCTGAGGTGAAAGTGTAAGAATTATATCATTGCATTCAAAGTTTTATATTGACTAACTCCTGTTAATTTCTTGACTGATCATCTGTCACTTTCCTTTTTATCCGTATTTCTCCAGGCACACTGCCTTTCTTCCTTCTTTTCAAATACTTTAAATTTTTACCATCTCATGACCTTAACTTGCTATTTCCTCTGTTTAGAATACTCTTTCTTCAGATTTTTCTTTACATAAGTTGCTATTCACATTATTCACATCTTTGCTAAAATGTCCAATCATTACAGAAGATTTTCACAAATTACTTCATCTGTAATACCAAACATCTCTCAATCCATATCCAATATTCTGTCCTTTCCCACTACTCCCATTAACATTACACTGCACCATTTTTCTTCTTTGTACTGTAATCATCACTGATGTCACATTTTTTAAAAATTATTTTTCTATTTCAGTAGGTTTTTGGGGAACAAGTGGTGTTTGATTACATGAATAAGTTCTTTAGTGGTGATTTCTGAGATTTTGGTGCACTCATCACCCAAAAAGTGTACACTGTATCCCATGCAGTCTTTTATCCCTCACCACCCCCACCCTTTCCCCCAGTCCCCAAAGTCCAATGTATCATTCTTATACTTTTGCATCCTCATAGCTTAACTCTCACATATGAGTGAGAACCTATAAAGTTTGGCTTTCCATTCCTGAGTTACTTCACTTAGAATAATAGTCTCCAATTCCATCCAGGCTGCTGTGAACGCCATTTTTTCATTCCTTTTAATGGCTGAGTCATATTCCATGCTGTGTGTGTGTGTACATATACACACACATATACATATATGTGTGTATATGTATGTACACATATATACACATATGCATACATACACATATACATATATGCATATGCACACATGTGTATATACATATATGCATATGCACACATGCGTGTATATACATATATGCATATGCACACATGCGTGTATACGTATATAACACATGCTTATATATGCATATACACACATATGTGTATATACATATATACACATACATACACATATATGTATATGTGTATATATGTAATAATTTTAAAAACATGTACATAAGTAGGTGAAATCCATTTAATCATCCATTTTTCCTAACTAAACACAGTATATGTGTTTATATATACATGTATACACATGTGTATATATACACTTGTGTGTATACACGTGTATATACATGTATTATATACATATGTATGTGTATATATGTATATATACATATACATGTATATACACATACACAGTATGTGTATACATGTATATATACATGTATATACATGTGCATACACATACATGTATATGTGTATACACAGTATATGTATATATACTGTGTATGTATATATACTGTGTATATATACATATACTGTGTATATACATATATGTATGTATACTGTGTATATACATATATGTATGTATACTGTGTACATATATGTACATTACTGTATATACATATATGTACATATACTATGTAGATGCATATATTGATATATACTGTGTATATACATATATACATGTATATACACATACTTGTATGATGTTATATATATACACATATATGTGTACATATGATGTGATATATGTGTATATATGTGATGTGATGTATATATGTGATGTGATATATATGTGATGCGATATATATGTGTGTATATATATGCTGTGATATATATGTGTATATATACACATATATATGATGTGATATATATAAAATATTTATGATATATATATCACATTTTCACACACACATATATATATCACATTTTCTTTATCCACTCATTGATTGATGGACATTTGGACTGATTCCATATTTTTGCAATTCCAAATTGTCCTACTATAAACATGCATTTGCAAGTATCTTTTTCATATAATGACTTCTTTTCCTCTGGGTAGATATCTAGTAGTGGGATTGTTGGATCAAACCATGGATCTACTTTTAGTACTTTAAGGAATCTTCACACTGCTTTCCATAGTGGTTGTACTAGTTTACGTTCCCACCAGCAGTGTAGAAGTGTTCCCTGTTCACTGTATTCCCACCAACATCTATTACTTTTTGATTTTTTGATTATGGTCATTCTTGCAGGCATGAAATGGTATCACATTGTGGTTTTGATTTGCATTTCCCTGACAATTAGTGATGTTGGGCATTTTTCCATATGCTTGTTGGCCATTTCTACATCTTGAGAATCCTCTATTCCTGTCCTTAGACCACTTTTTGATGGGATTGTTTGTTTTATTTCTTGCTGATTTGTTTGAGTTTTTTGTAGATTCAGGATATCAGTCCTTTTTCAGATGTACAGATTGTGAAGATTTTCTCCCACCCTGTGGATTGTCTGTTAACTCCGCTGACTATTTCTTTTGCTATGCAGAAGCTTTTTAGTTTAATTAAGTCTGATCTATTTATCATTGTTTTTGTTGCATTTGCTTTTGGGTTCTTGGTCATGATGTCTTTGCCTAAGCCAATGTCTAGAAGGGTTTTTCCAATGTTATCTTCTATAATCTTTATGGTTTCAGGCCTTAGATTTAAGTCCTTGATCCATCTTGAGTTGATTGTTGTATAAGGTAAGAGATGAGTATCCCATTTCGTTCTCCTACATGTGGCTTGCCCATTATCACAGAACCATTTCATGAATAGGGTATCCTTTCCCCACTTTATGTTTTTGTTTGCTTTGTCAAATATCATCTGGCTGTAAGTATTTGGCTTTAGTTCTGGGTTCTCTATTCTGTTCCATTGGCCTATGTGCCTATTTCTTATACCAGTACCATCCTATTTTGGTGAATATGACCTTATAGTATAGTTTGAAGTTGGGTAATGTGATGTCTCCAGATTTGTTCTTTTTGCTTAGTCTTGCTTTGGCTATGTGGTTTATTTTTTTGGTTCCATATTAATTTTAGGATTGTTGTTTCTAGTTCTGTGAAGAACGATGGGGATATTTTGATTGGAATTGCATTAAATTTGTATATTACTTTTGGCAGTATGGTCATTTTAACAATATTGAATCTACCCATCCATGAGCATAGGATGTGTTTCCATTTTTTCGTGTTGTCTATGATTTCTTTCAGCAGTGTTTAGTAGTTTTCCTCGTAGAGGCCTTTCATATCCATGGCTAGGTATATTCCTAAGTATTTTATTTCATTTTTTGCAGCTATTTAAAAAGGGGTTGTGTTCTTTATTTGATTCTCAGTTTGGTAGCTGTTGGTGTAAAACAGAGCTACTGATTCGTGTACATTAATTTTGTGTCCTAAAACTGCAGAATTCATTTACCATTTCTAGCAGCTTTTTGGTTGAGTCTTTGGGGTTTTCTTGGTATACAAAATATCATCAGCAAACAGCAACAGTTTGACTTTCTCTTTACCAATGTAGATGCCCTTTATTTATTTCTCTTGTCTAATTGCTCTGGCTAGGACTTCCAGTACTATTAGTATGTTGAATAGAAGTGATAAAAAGTCATCCCTTGTCTTGTTCCCCTCTCAAGGGGAATGCTTTCAACTTTTCCCTATTCAGTATAATGTTGGCTGTGGGTTTGTCGTAGATAGCTTTTATTATCTTAAGCTATGTCCCTTCTATGCCAATTTTGCTGAGAGTTTTAATCATAGAGGAATGCTGGATTTTGCCAAATGCTTTTTCTGTGTCTTTTGAGATGATCATGTGATTTTTGTTTTTAGTTATGTTTATGTGGTGTATCACATTTATTGACTTGTGTATGTTTTTGTGGTTTTTTGTTTGTTTGTTTGTTTTTTGAGACAGAGTCTCGCTCTGTCACCCAGGCTGGAGTGCTGTGGCGTGATCTTGGCTCACTGCAAGCTCCGCCTCCTGGGTTCACGCCATTCTCCTGCCTCAGCCTCTCCAAGTAGCTGGGACTACAGGCGCCCGCCACCACGCCCAGCTAATTTTTTGTATTTTTAGTAGAGATGGGGTTTCACCATGGTCTCGATCTCCTGACCTCGTGATCCGCCTGCCTCGGCCTCTCAAAGTGCTGGGATTACAAGCGTGAGCCCCCACGCCCAGCTGACTTGTATATGTTTAACCATCCCTGCATCCCTGATATGAAACCCACTTGATCATTGTTGATTATCTTTTTGATATGCTATTGGATTGGTTTACTAGTATTTTGTTGAGGATTTTTGCATCTATGTTCATCAGGGATACTGGTCTGTAGTTTTCTTTTTTTGTTATGTCCTTCCCTGGTTTTCATATGAGAGTGATACTGGCTTCATAGAATGATATAGGAAGAATTCTCTCTTTTTCTGTCTTCTGGAATGGTGTCAATAGGATTGGTACCAATTCTTCTTTGAATGTCAGATAGAATTCAGCAAATCTGCTTGGTTTTGCACTTTTTTTGGTATTTTTTTATTACAATTTCAGTCTCACTGCTTGTTACTGGTCTGTTCAGAGTTTCTATATTTTCTTGGTTTAATCTAAGAGGGTTGGGTATTTCAAGAAATTTATCCATCTCCTCTGTGTTTTCTAGTTTATGTCCATAAAGATGTTCATAGAAGCCTTGAATAATCTTTTGTATCATTGTGGTATCAGTTGTAATATCTCCCATTTGTTTCTAACTAAGCTTATTTGGATCTTCTCTCTTTTCTTGGTTAATCTCACTAATGGTCCATCAATTTTATTTGTTTTTTCAAAGTACTATCTTTTTGTTTTATTTATCTTTTGTATTTTTTTTGTTTCAATTTCATTTAGTTCTGCTGTGATCTTCATTATTTCTTTTCTTCTGCTGGGTTTAGGTTTGGATTGTTCTTGTTTTTCCAGTTCCATGAAATGTGGCCTTACATTTCTATTCATGGTCTTTCAGACTTTTTGATGTAGGCATTTATTGCTATGAAGTTTCCTCTTAGTACTGACTTTGCTGTATCCCAGGGGTTTCAGTAGGTTGTTTCACTATTATTGTTCAGTTCAAAGAATTTTTAAACTTTCATCTTGATTTCATTGTTTACCCAGTGATCACAGGAGCAGTTATTTAGTTTCCATATATTCGCATGGTTTTGAGGGTCCCTTTTGGAGTCAATTTCCAATTTTTTTCCACTGTGGCCTGAGAGAGTACTTAATATTATTTCAATTTACTTAAATTTACTGAGACTTATTTTGTGGCTTGTCATATGGTCTTAGAGAATGTTCCATGTGCTGATAAATAGAAGGTATATTCTGCACTTGTTGGGCAGAATGTTCTGTAAATATCTCTTAAGTCCATTTGTTGTAGGATGTAGTTTAAGTTCATATTTTCTTTGTTGACTTTCTGTCTTGATGACCTGTTTAGTGCCATCAGTGAAGTATTAAAGTCCCCCACTACTATTGTGTTGCCATCTCTCTCATTTCTTAAGTCTAGTAGTAATTGTTTTATAAATTTGGGGCTCCAGTGTTAGGTGCATCTATATTCTGAATTGTGATATTTTGCTGTTGAACAAGTCCTTTTACCATTATATAATGTACCTCTTTGCCTTTTTGTTAACTGCTTTTGCTTTAAAGTTTGTTTTGTCTGATATAAGAATAGCTACTCCTGTTCGCTTTTGGTTTCTATTTGCAGGGAATATCTTTTTCCACCCATTTACCTTAAGTTTATGTGAGTCCTTAGGTGTTAAGTGAGTATCGTGAAGACAGCAGAAACTTGGTTGGAGAATTCTTATCCATTCTGCCGTTCTATATCATTTAAGTGGAACATTTAGGCCATTTGCATTCAATGTTAGCATTGAAATGTGAGGTAGGATTCTATTCATTATGCTATTTTATGCCTGCATACTTTGTTTTATATTTAATTGTGTTATTGTTACATAGGTCCTGTGAGATTTATGCTTTAAAGAGGTTCTATTTTTGGTGTATTTTGAGGATTTGTTTCAAGATTTAGAGCTCTTTTAGCAGTTCTTGTGGTGCTGATGGGTAGTGAGAATTTATCTCAGCATTTATTTGTCTGGAAAAAACTATCTTTTTTTCATTTATGAAGCTTAGTTTCACTGGATACAAAACTCTTGGCTGATAATTGTTTTGTTTAAGGAAGCTAAAAATAGGACCCAATCCCTTCTAGCTTGTAGAGTTTCTGCTGAGAAATCTGCACTTAATTTGATAGGTTTTCCTTTATAGGTTATCTGATGCTTTTGCCTCACAGTTCTTAAGATTCTTTCCTTCATCTTGACTTTAGATAACCTGATTACTATGTGCCTAAGTGATGATGTTATTGCAATGAATTTCCCAGGTGTTCTTTAAACTTCTTTTATTTGGTTGTCTAGATGTCTAGCAAGGCCAGGAAAGTCTCCTTTAATTATTTCCTTGAATATGTTTTCCAGACTTTTAGATTTCTCTTCTTCCTTGGGAACACAAATTATTCTTAGGTTTGGACATTTAACATAGTCCCAAACTTCTTGGAGGCTTTGTTCATTTTTTTAAATCTATTTTTTCCTTTGTCTTTGACACATTGGGTTAATTCAAAAGCCTTGCCTTTGAGCTCTGAAGTTCTTTCTTCTGCTTGTTCGATTCTATTGCTGAGACTTTTCAGTGCATTTTGCATTTCTCTAAGTGTGTCCTTTCTTTTCAGAAGTTGTGGTTTTTTTTTTTTTGCTAGCTATTTCACTGAAGAATTTTCCTTTCATATCCTGTATCATGTTTTTGATTCCTTTAAGTTGGAATGGAATGGCATTTAATGGAATTTCTTCACATTTCTCTGGTGCCTCCTTGATTAGCTTAATAATCGACCTTCTGAATTCTTTTTCTGGTAATTCAGAGCTTTTTATCTTGGCTTGGATCCATAGCTGGTGAGCTGGTATGATCTTTTGGGGTTGTTAAAGAACCTTGTTTTCTCATATCACCAGAATTGTTTTTCTGGTTCCTCTCATTTGGGTAGACTAGGTCAGAGGGAAGATCTGGAATTCAAGGGCTGCTGTTCAGGTTCTTTCATCCCATGGGGTGCTCCCTTGATGTGGTGCTTTCCTGCTTCCCCTAGAAATAGAGCCTCCTGAGAGCCAAACTGTAGTGGCTGTTTTTTCTCTTCTGAGTCTAGCCACCCAGCAGAGCTACTGGACTCCTGGCTGGTACTGGGGAGTGTCTGCAAAGAGTCCTGCGATGTGATCTGTCTTGAGATCTTGCAGTTACGGATACCAGCATCTTCTCTGGTGGAGGAAGCAGAGGAATGAAGGGCACTCTGTGAGGGTCCTTGGTTGTGTGTTTGTTCAGTGTACTCGTTTTGTGTTGGTTGGCCTCCAGCCAGAAGGTAGTGTTTTCAAGAACGTATAAGCTGTGGTCCTATAGGCAGGATGCAAACTTGCCCTAGGAATACTTGGTTAAGTATTCAGGTTTCTAAGCCAGTGAACAAGGCCATAGATTTCCTAAGAGATTATGGCCTTTGTCTTCAGCTACCAGGGCAGGTAGAGAAAGACCACCAGATGAGGGCAGGGATAGGTGTGTCTGAGCTCAGCCTCTCTTTGGGCAGGGCTTTCTGCCACTGCTATGGGGGATGGAGGTGTCATTCCCAGTCCAATGGAGTTATATTCCCAGGGGGATTATGGCTGCCTCTGCTGAGTTATACAGGTGGCCAGGGAAGTGGGGTAAAGCTGGCAATCACAGGCCTCACACTGCTTCCAGGCAGCCCACAGTCCTAACGGCCGAACTCATTCCCGCCATGCCCTCCCAACAGCACTGAGTTGATTTCCAGGAGCCAGTGACCAGAGCTGAGAACTGGCTCCAGACCACGAGCCTCTCTGTTGAGAAAGCAAGCAAACTCACAGTTTTTTGGCATCTCAGGAAGCCTGCAGTGGTGATCCAGTTCCTTCAAAGGGTCTGTGGATTCTCTTGGCTTTCCTGGTATGTTCCTGTGGTAGTTCTTGGAACAAAGATGCATGATGTGAGTCTCCGCACACTGCTCTGTCCATCCAAGCGGGAGCTGCAAGCTAGTCCTGCTTCCTATCTGCCATCTTAATCCCTGATTCCACGTTTTTCAGATTAGAATTTACATTCCATAAATAAGATTATCTGTTTTGTTTACTGGTGAATCTCCAGTACCAGGATTAGCATCTGTCTCACAGTAGGTGCTCAATAATGTTTACAGAGTTGGTGAATGAATTACCCAAACACACACATACACACACACACTCTCACACAATACATACATATATGTAGACACACATATACATCTTTAAGTAAAACTGTAACCTTTAATAAGTGAGGTATTTATCTGTAATGCAGGTGAATACACACATACACACACACACACACACAAAACCACACACACGAAAATTACGCACAAATCTGTGGTGTCTGGAAAACTGTCCTAAAAGCACAATGTCCAAAGGTTAAATAAAAAATGAAAATATGCAAAATGTGTAGCTAAATACAAACTAGCTAAATATTAACTTTCTTTCACCACACAATATTATATAGTAGTTTTTAAAAATATGAATAAGGTTCTCTATCATTTGTACAAAGTGGTAAACAATATTTTTTTCACAGATTAGTATAAATATTAGAATTTCTGAATCTGAAATGCTAGAGCATGATCTAGTTTTTAAAGAATACATTTGACTGTATTACATATTAACAACTTTTGATACCAGTGTGCTGATGCAGAGCATTTATTTACTTCTTAGGATTTTGTGTTTTCATTTTCTATTTTTCTTTAAGTGCTGAGTTCATTTTTGAAAAATTTTCGCCGAGTTTGCTGAAGAAATTGTATTTCATCCACATCCATTAAAATAAAACGCCCTCCTGTTGTGGTGTGGATGGTGAGCACTGGATGCCGTTTATTTGCCGTGAGTTTGGATGGCACCCCGGCTGCTGTATAGTGACACTGTGGAGTTTTCCATTTGTTCAGCGGTACGGTGTCCAGAGCCCCAAGAAAACAGCAGAATTTGACTTTCTTTCATTCATTCTTTCTTTTTTTTTTTTTTTGGAAACAAGAGTCTCACTTTGTTGCCAGGGCTGGAGTGCAGTGGTATGTTCGCAGCTCACTGCAACCTCCGCCTCCCGGGCTCAAGCGATTCTCCTGCCTCAGCATCCTGAATAGCTGGGATTACAGGGGCCCGCCACCACACCCAGCTAATTTTTTGTATTTTTACTAGAGACGGGGTTTCACCATGTTAGTTGGGCTGGCCTTGAACTCCTAACTTCGTGATTCGCCCATCTCGGCTTCCCAAAGTGCTGGGATTACAGGCGTGAGCCACCGCGCCTGGCCAGAATTCGACTTTCTAAACAATAAACAACATCAACCTTATTGACTATTTTCCCTTAAATTATACTGACTGTTGTGATTCCATCAGATTTATACACTCTTTTTCTTTCCCTATTTTGCAGCAACAAATTGCAAAGCGCTTTTGTTTTGTTCGTTTTTGTTTTGCTTGGTTAAAGCTTATTGCCACGCTGGTGCGGCTATGGAGACTGTCTGGATGGCTTGGAATGGTTTATTGCTTATGGTAGAATTTGCCTGATTTCTTACAGACAGCTTTTGGAAACCTTTTATTATATAGTTGTTTACATACCTGTAAGTCTATAATTTAAAGACATGTACTTGAAACAAATGTTGTATTTGTTTCATAAGCATCTTCCAGTAATCCACTATAAAACTGAAATTAAATATAGAGAATGTTTTAACAATTTTTAACTCAAAATTTGTCAAACATTTTTAATAGTTTTTTTTTTATAAAAAGAAAAAGGAATTTAAGACCAGGCAGTAGTCTCTTTTAAAATTTATTCGCAAATCCCTTTACCTGCACTGTTGCTATTAGCTGCCTGTTCTAAAATGATAGTATTTTTATTGAAACACAAATAAACTTTTCTGTAATATTTTATGGAATATGGAGAGACTTTAATTGTCTGACTTGTTTAACTTGGCACTGTTAGTTTTTATTAATAAAACGCACATGGGCCTTTAAAAAAAACAAACAACTTTTGTGCTTGAAAGAACACCAATAAGGAAATAAAAATACAAGCCATAAACTGGGAGAAATATTTGCAAGTTATATATTTGAGAAAATAACTATATCTGGATATTAATAGTAAAAAGATTAATAATACAATTACAAATTGACAAAATATTTGAACAGGCATTTCACCACAGAAAATATATGTATGTTTGATAAACACTTAAAAAGATGTTTAACATTATTATTCGTTAGGGAAATGCACATTATAAGGAAAATCAATTACTATTTCATACCACTCAAATGGCAATAATAAAGAGGACAAACAATAACAGGTGTGCTGAAGAGGGGGAAAAGCTGGAACTCATCCAGTTCTTAGGAATGCAACATGGTGCAGCCATTTTGGGAAAGTATTTGACAGTTTTGTAAAAAGTAAAATATGTTTATCATACCACCCTGTGACCTCACTCCTAGGTATTTGCTCAAGGGAAAAGAAAATATAGTTTGCACAGCCACATACATGCAAATATTTACAGCCACATTGTTGATAATAGCCAAAAGCTGGAAATAATCCACTTGTACATCAACTGGTGAATGCATAAACAAAATGTATGTACTGGGTTGAATAATATCTCCTCAAAAAATCCATCTTCATTTGGAACCTTAGAATGTGATTTCATTTGGAAATTGGATCTTTGCATATGTAATTACTTAAAATGAAGTCATACTTGATTAAAGTAGGCCCTAATCTAATGACTGGTCTCTTTATAAGAAGAGCAAACACAAGAGACACAGAGACAAACAGGAAGAATACCATGTGATGATGGAGACAGTGATTGGAATGATGCCTTTGCAAGCCAAGAAATGCCCATGGATTACCAGGAACTGTAAGGAACTAGGAAGGCGTAAGGAAGGATTTTCCCCTTGGACTATCAAAGAGAGTGTGGCTCTACTGATGCTTAGATTTCAAACATCTAGCTTTCAGAAACTGTGAGAGAATAAAGTTCTGTTTTCTTAAGCCACCAAGCTTTTGGTACATTTTTATGGCAGCCCTAGAAAACTAATAAAATGGAATACAATGGAACACTATTGAGCATAAGAAGGAATAAACTATTGATATATAATAAACCGTGGATGAATTTCAAAATATAATGCTAATAGAAACCAGACACAAGAGATCATATATTCCATGATTCTATTTACAAGAAACATCTGCTGCTAGAGGCAGAAAGAGGATTAGTGTTTTCCTGGGGTTGCCAGTAAGAAGAAGGATTGTCTACAAATGGTCAGCAAAAAGCTCTTTGATGTAATGGAAATGTTTTCCAACTAGATTGTTCTGATGATTGTACAACTCTGTAAATTTACTAATAATTGTTGAATAGTATACTTAAATGAGTAAATTTTATTGTATGTCTATTATACTTTAATAAAATTCTTTTTAACAGAAAGAAGAAAAAAATGATGTTGTGAAGAATGGTGATGGGAGCAATTAAAGTGAAATTCTTGTAGCCCTCAAGAATGCAAACATTAGCAATGGATTCAGAAAAAAAAAAAGAATATGAACAGCTACACTTTTTATCGTGGACATAGTTCCGGTTTTATTCTTTATCTTTAAAAGTATATTTTGTTGGCCAGGCACGGTGGCTCACGCCTGTAATCCCAACACTTTGGGAGGCCGAGGTGGGCAGATCACGAGGTCAGGAGATCGAGACCATCCTGGCTAAGATGGTGAAACCCGGTCTCTACTAAAAATACAAAAGATTAGCTGGGCCTGGTGGCAGGCACCTGTACTCCCAGCTACTTGGGAGGCTGAGGCAGGAGAATCGCTTGAACCCAGAAGGTGGAGCTTGCAGTGAGCCGAGATTGTGCCACTGCACTCAAGCCTGGGTGACAGTGCAAGACTCCATCTAATATATATATATAAAATATATATATAAAATATATATAAAATATATAAAATATATATATAATATATATAAAATATATAAAATATATATATAATATATATAAAATATATAAAATATATATATATAATATATATATAAAATATATAAAATATATATATAATATATATATAAAATATATATATAAAATATATAAAAAATATATATAATATATATAAAAAATATATATATAATATATATATATAAAATATATATATAAAGTATATATATAAAATATGTATATAATATATTATATATATTTTATATAATATATAATATATATTATATATATTATATATATATAATATATATTATATATATTATATATATATAATATATATATAAAATATATATATAGTTTTTTATATGCATCCTATAATAGGTGCAATAGATTGGAGAATTATTTAAAAGCAATTACATGTCTGAATCTGCTTATGTGAGCACATAACTCTAATTCCAATGATTTCTAGCCCAGAGGCTTCAGGTTCCCATAGTGCATTGAAAAGAATAATGGATATTCTCAAAGTACTTTCAGTTCAATAAGCACAATAGAAATAACAAGGTTGTTATAAAGGCCACATTTTACACTTTACACTTTACTTTTACATGTTTATCTACTTTTGTTTGCAAGTATATTTACTTCATGCTGAGACACATTTTCTTGGTGATCAGAGTTTCCATATGATATATGCTACGATTCATAGAAAACTATTAAATTATTACTTGGCACATGCTATTGTTCAATCAAAGATATGCTTTAGTACCTAATATCTTATATAAAAATAATGAAACAGAGCTTATGATGTTAAATAATTTGAAATTAGTTTGTTCTCACATTGCTATAAAGAACTACCTGAGACTGGGCGATTTATGAAGAAAAAAGGTTTAATTGACTTGCAGTTCTGCAGGCTATATAGAGAGCACGGCTGGGTAGCCTCAGGAAACTTACAATCACAGCAGAAAGGAAAAGGGGAAGCAAGCACATTTTCACGTGGTGGTAGGAGAGAGAGAGAGAGAGCGAAGGGAAGAGTGCTACACACTTTTAAACAACCAGATCTCCTGAGAACGCTATCACAAAAACAGCAAGGGGGAAGTCTGCCCCCATGATTCAATCGCCCTTCTGCCAGGCCCCTCCTGCAACACGTGGGGCTTACAATTCAACATGAGATTTGGGTGGGGACACAGAGCCAAACCAGATCAGTAACCATTGGCTCAACTTTTATTTACATATTTTATTTTTCAAGATTTTTCTTATGGAGAAAGAATAAATTTTTTTCATGAGAAAGAAAGATCTCCCAGAGGTCAAGAGATCTCAGAAGTTATGTGTCATTTCTAGTGAATTTCAATGTAAGGTTTATAATTTTTCTCTAACATAAATATTTGAAGTTGGTTGTTTGTTTGCTTTATTTTGTTTCTTGTATTTGATATCTTCTTAATTTAAACAATCTTCTGTATTCTTCAGAGTGTCAGTTAATAAACACAAAAGGAATGATGGTTATCTGTAGAGGTTTTGCTTACTCATGATAATACCAAATTTAGGAATGTCACTGAATCATTGATACATATTCACACATTATTTAATACATCAAGTGTGTTGAACATTCACAGAAAAAGAAAAGAATTGATGAGCAATAAATACAGTACTGGCAACATACTTGGACCAACAAAATTATAGAAACTGTTTATTAATATATTTTAACTAATAAACATAACTAACAGCATTTATATTTAGTATATATATTTTCAAATGTATGAATGCAAGTAACGGCCCTGATTAATCTGTATAAATAAAATGATTTATAAGCAATCTAAGCAAGAGTTATATAACAATTTTTTGGATGAAAACTTGCAGGATAAAAAATAAAAATTATATGTTTTCATGTTCAGTGTTTTATCTTAAAAATTAAAAGACATTATTTTCAGGTACTACCAAATTACTATTACATACGGTTTTGTGTAGGATTTACATAAAACATGCAAATATAAGGCAGTAAGTTAAACAATATTTAAATATACTTGTGAAAAAAATCATGAAATGACTTTTATAGCTTTCAATACAAAGAGAAATCAGGAGAGTATTTTAGCCATTTTTATTATTTTGGACAGAGGCCTTCCATTTATTATATGCTTATTTGCTGGAAAATCTGGAGCATAATAAAATCTGTGACATGTAAGGAGACTGCTCTGAGTGGTAAAAGTAATCACACGTCAAGTCAGCTAGATAAACAGAAAGGGTTTCCTTCAGGTTATCAATGTTAAATATGAAGCATGATTTACATAAAATCTCAATATCCTTTGCCTTTCGGTATTGTCTATATGATATGCGGCTGTTCTTCAAAATAGCTACTTGATTCTTGCTTACTTTTACCAATCATCTTCTTCCAAGGCAATCTATAAATTGGACCCAAATACAAACTTCTCTCTATCAAGGCATGCCCTTCTTCAACTCTACATTTTAGGTATATTAATACACAATACAGATGCCTGTATTAGGCCAGTGCAGTAAAACCTCGGTTCAGTTTTATAAAGATAAATATTGGCCACATAATATTAATCTGCTGGCACTGTATATATAATTATTTTTAGGAAACTCAATTGTACGACAGCATTTTAAGCATTTCAATCAGACTTCACAGTATTAAATAAAATAAACAAACTTCTATTGTTAAAAAAAGAGTGGTTCCTTAAAAACATAAACACAGAATTACCATATTATTCAGCAATTCCACTTCTGGGCATATAGACAAAAGAATTGAAAACAGGGCTAAAACAGATATTTGTACACCAATGTACAGAGTAGCATTATGCATAATAACCATAAGGTGGAAACAATCCAAATGTCTATTCCCAAATAAAAAGATATACAAAATATGATATGTACCTACAATTGATTATTATTCAGCCTTAGGAAGCAATAAATTTCTAATACATGCTACAACACAGATAAAACTTGAGGACATTATGATAAGTGAAATAAACAAGACACAAAAAGATGTTATGTGATTCCATTTATATGAGGTACTTAGAATAGTGAAATTCATAGAGACAGAGAGAACAGTGGTTACCAGTGGCTAGAGGGAGGGAGTGTGAGGAGTTATTGTTTCATGGGTACAGAGTGTTAGTGGGCAGTGATGAAAAATTTCTGGACATGTATAGTGGTAATGATTGCACACCAATGAGAATGTACTGCATATCAATGAACCGTATACTTAAAATGCATAAAATGTTACATTGTAAGTTATGAATATTTTACAATAATAAAACTTAATTTGCCAACGTGGGTTTTACTTCCTTTTCACTTCCTGCTTCTTGGATCTTCCCTAGGCTAAAATAAGGGATTTTAAAAAATGGAACACAAATAGCATGAAGGAGAGGTTGTTTTATTATAGTTAGATGTAGGAAAGATTTAAGCTGGAGGTTTCAAAGATTTTAGATAATCTGTACTGTAACCATGGCTTTGCCCCTTCATTTCCTCCACATGTCTCACACTATCTAGTCTAAGTAGAACACAGAGTGATCCAAATACTACGTTCCAAGCTGGGCATGATAGAAACTGGGGTCTTAAAATAGAACCCAGTCTTGCCACAAAAACTTCATAAGAAAGGCCAAACATTCATTATAATATATATTAGATTACCAAACAATTTTTATAACATTAACAAAGTGATTTTTTAAACTTGTAACTCACATTCTCTTATATTTAAACTTAGAGAATATATGCTGCCAGATATCATGTTTGTAGAATTTTCAATGATTTTTTTAAATTTATGAATTATCTCATAATGCAATTTAATGCTGCAGTAGTGAGGGCTGTTCTGAGCATAATAGCAACACAGTTTGAGAACATTACATACAACAGTTTCTGTACACACAGGAAGGCCGTTTTGTAAAACCATTCTATTAATAAAGTACAAATTAGCTACTCAGGAGACTGTGGCAGGAGAATCGGTTGAACCCGGGAGGCGGAGGTTGCGATAAGCTGAGATCGTGCCACTGCACGCCAACCTGGGTGACAGAGCGAGACTCTATCTCAAAAATAAATAAATTAAATAAATAAATAAAATAAAGTAGAAATTAGAGGTCATGTTTTACTTAGTGTAGAAAAATTTAAGGACACTAATATCCATAGAGAAAGAAAAGTTAATAAAACAACTTGGCAATGTGATTATAGTCTATAAATTGCTGATTTGATGTGAAGACAGCATCTGTGTCACTTTATTGGGGAGGTCAAGGAGCTGGACTTGTTTTTATTCTACCTGGAGAAGAAGGAGGCAAATGACCAGCTGGCATCAAAGAATTTTAACAAACGCTCTGTGTGTGTGTGTGTGTGTGTGTGTGTGTGTGTGTACAGGAATTAGAAAGAAAGAGAGACAGCATATTTCTAATTTTATGAAGTTTGATGTATTCTATTAAAAAATGTCACTTTAAAACACACTATGACTTAGAGAGTACTTCCAGAAAAGAAAGCAATCATCATTTCATAATGTCTAAGGTTTCTTCTCGCTCAAAAAGTCTATAACTTCATGTCTTTTAATTGAACAAGCTTTATTATTACATTCTTATTTATATAAATACATATATATAAATTACAATAAACTTTGGATTTGAGAATAGCTTTATTAATATAATTTTCTAGGTCACTAGGTTAAGTCTCTTTTCAATTAAATTATATCCCCTTCCTCAAACATGGTCAAAAGTATAGCCACTATTTTGAGGAGTTTCTCTATAATAATGAAACAAACAAACAAAATACCATAATGAAATGGTTTAAATAAGAAATTTCATTAGACACTGTCAAGGAGACAATGAACTGAAAAAGTTTAAGTAATTAAATAATCATAAATTTAGTTCATGCAAAATAATCATTTGTATACACTTAGATTATGAAAAGTAACTTGAATTTGCATACAATGAAATAATTCATTAAAGTTGGTTATATTTAACTAGAAATAACTCATTTTACAATGCTTACACAGTACCCTATGAAGGCATTCTCTTTCTCACTTATTTTACTACTGTGTGCTTTTTCATTTGTTTCAATTTTTGGAAGCCGCAATTTAGAAAATGGTTGAGACACAGTAACGCAGGATCTAAGTAAATTAATTCTAAAGACTGAATTAGTTCTGTATAAAACTCTTACCATTATTCACTGTTATAAATCTAAATCCTCTGCATTTCACTTTCTTAATTTTTTTCTGTTTTTGCTTATTCATGCAATGGAATAGATAAGCAAAGTTTTTTAAAATAGAGGCAACAATTCATCTATTATTGCTTTATCTTGATCATTGTTCTCCTTCTCCCAGTCTCTAGCAATTACAATATAGCATGTTATTTATGTTTTGGAACAAAACATAATAGTAATAAGCTTCATACATTTTAGTTTTATTGTTAAGGACCCAAATGTTAAATAGCAAAAGCAAGCACAACACATATTCTACAACTGTGTTGTGCAACCCCTTTTCATATGCTTTCTCTTTACACTTGCAAATTGTATAAATGCAGCCATAGATATTTTGACAGCTAACTAAATGTGAAGATGTGTGATTATATCTCAGTTAACTGCTAGTATTTGATGAATAGTAGTAGTATATTCTATCATCTAAAATAAGATGAGATTGGTATAATTTGCAATGAAGTACTTTAAATTCTGCCACTTACATACCTGATTTTATGATGCTTACAAAAACAATCTAACTGAAATTTCATATATATACATATATATATATATATACACACACACACACACATCGGCCCCAAATACAAATGTATATATGCATGTGTGTGTATGTACCTATGTATTCATTACTGAATTGAAGGCATGTTTTTATATATCTCATAAAATGCTGGATCTGTGAAAAGAAAATAATGTTAGTTCGGAAATAAATTTGAAGTCCCTGGATTTTTTATTATTTTAGCCTTTGTCTTTTGTGAAATTATTGTAGAAAAAACATATTGTCAGACTTTTAGAATGTCTAGATCGATGAGAAAAATCTATCATTATTGCTCATTCAGTTCAATAATCTTGGGTTAGACACAGAGCCCTTGAGTAATAGTCTAGCCTTCTGAGTTACAACGGAAGGTGAGATGCACGTGACCCAGGGTGATAGAATATTAAAATATCCCCAAAAATTAGTCCAAATGCAATAGAATATCTTATATTTCCGACAGCCTATACTTTAACTTTGTTCTTACATCTTGCATTCCCCTATAAGGTTGATCATAAAATATTTAAAGATACAGCTAACATAAGATAATCATACAAAGAAGAGGAGGTGTTTTAAAAAGTGGGGCATCAATCACGACAGTAACAAATGCATAATATAAATTCAGTATATAAAATGGACCACAGATTTGCCTGTAGGTTTTAGAAATCACAGCAAAATGAGAAACTGAGCAGATTGATAATGTCCAATGACTGTAAAACATAAACCAACTGCTCATTTTAAGGTGAGAAATTATTTTTTTCTCAAAGTTACCTACTAAAAAAGATGCTTTTAATTAGCAATGCCTTTAACAGCAGGATTACAATAAACACTGTCGCTTTTCTTCTAACTTCTCTCAATAAAATGTTAAGGAGATTCATATTTTATTCAATAAAAACGTTTCCAATGGGCAACCATACATGATGAAATCTGAAACTCTCTGCTAGCCTGGCTAAGTTCTGATGTAGACTTTTAGTTTATGTCCATGAAGCATTTCTTCATAACCAGGACTGTTTTTCAAAAATTTCACATCCTTTAGCCCACTTTTCTTAGTTTTCTGACCTAACGTTGGTTAAGTCACTCCCAAAAATGCCTTTGGAAAGCTGTCCATATGACTTGTTGGTGTCTTCCCACTTCGCCATTTCTCTGGAGAGCAGTGATTGGTCTTAACCAGTCAATGTTCACATTCCATTAGCTAAGAAGGGAGGTGCAGCAACAGGCATGTTTCCACAGCAAAGCCCATGAGACTCTACGGGCTCTGAGGCAGAAAGAGTATAGGTGTTTTTACTGGAATCTCTTAATGTTTCTCCCAATGCTAATCAATCTTAACACTAAGTAGTAATTTAAAAAGTATTCTACACATTTATTTTATGAGTCTGTATTTTTTTTCCAACAGAAGGGTAGACTTTTCTCCTCTTAAAAATATTCTTTCTGTTCTACACAGTAGCATGTTAAAGACTCTTTATAATGCTATTACAAATGTCTTAAAGTTATTCTTAGAAACTTTAACATTTCTTCTTGTAAATAAGCATTGTGTTAAGCAGCATTCTAAGATGATCACAATTATCTTCTACTTTGTATAATCCCTTCTCACCTCCTGTGTGGAGCATGTGAATATGATGAGTCGTTACCATCATGATTTTTATTACATTATATGGCAAAAGAAAGATTAACCCAGGAGAGAAGACCTGACTGATCAGATAAGCCCTTGAAAAGCAGAGAGTTTTCTCTAGCTGTCACAGAAGGGGAAGTCATACATTTGAAGTATCAGGATTTGGCACTGTGTTGCTGGTTTCAAGATGAAATGGCTCATCAGGTAATGATGAGGAACTGAAAGTGGTTTCTGGCCAAAGGCCAGCAGGAACAGAGGGACTTTCATAAGTCAACTCCAAGGAACTGAACTCTGCCAATAACAGGAATAAGCTTGCACAAGGATCCTGAGCTTTAAATGATAATGGAGACAGCTGACCTTTTGATTTTAGTCTAAGCAGGGAAGCCAGCCATGTTATGCTGGACTAACAAACAGAAGTGTGAACTAATAAGTGGGTGTCATCATTAGCCACAAACTTTGTGTTAATTTGTTATGCAGCAGTAGAAAACTAACACAGAAATGTCCATTCATTTTATCTTTGAAGAGGCTGTTGTTACTTATTTCCAGGGCCCATTTTTGTGCCCAATTATTTCTCTTAGTCACCTCATAATGAGCAAAAACAATTAAATTTCTTTTTCTTTAGATTTTCAGGTACACAAACATACCATCTGCAGATAAGAATGAGTTTGCCACATGTTCTCACTCACATATGGGAGCTAAAAATATTTGATCCCATGAAGGCGAAGAGTAGAATGATGGTTACCAAAGACCCAGGGGAAAGGTCTGAAGAGAGATCGGTTGGTGTTAAATTAAACATTACAGTTAGATTACACATTAATCTAATGTTAGATTAAAACATACGGTTAGAAGGAATAAGTTACAGCATTCAATATCACAGTAGGGTGACTATAGTTTAAAACATATTGTATATTTCAAAATAGCTAGAAAAGAAGATTCAAAATACTCCCAACACAAAGCAATAACAAATGTTCAAGGTGATACATATGCTAAATAACAAAGGTTTGATCATTATACATTTTATGCCTATATAAAAATATAATATGTACCCCATAGATATGCACAATTATTATGTAGCAGTCAAAATAAAAACTAATGAGTTTGCCTTTTTCATTATTTCCTCCTGTTTAACCATTTTGACTGGTATTACAAAATAATGTTAACCCATAAAAATAATTATAGGCATTCATATTATAGTAAATAACTGTTGTCACCCTATCTATGATAAGCTTTTTTTGTGGAAGGACCTGAAACTCTGCGTGAGAGCTTTCTCTGGCTGCAGAAATCAGTACAGTAATCGTGCAGAGAAGAACCTAAGTATTGGGGATTGTATTATTTTCCTATTGTTTCTATATCAAAATACTTCAAATGTAGTGGCTTAAACAATAAAAATATATTATTTGACACTTACTCAGGTCAGAAGCCTGACACAGTCTAACTATGCTAAAATCAATGTGCTGGCAGTATTATGTCCCTTTCTGGAGACTATGGGGCTAATCTATTTCCTTGCCTTTCCAGTTTCTGTGGGTTGCCTACATTCCTCAGCTCATGCCCTCTGTGCCTCATCTTCAAATCTAGCAAGAGTGGATTATGTCCTTCTTACATCTCATAACTCTGACCTGACTGTCCTCTTCTGTCTGCCTCTACTACTTCTAAGAATCCTGGTAATTGATTACACTGGACACATATGCATAATCCAAAATGATCTTCCTAATTTAAAGTAATGTGATTTAATTTCATCTGCAATTTTAATTCTTTTTTGTGTAATTTAAAATATTCACAGATTAGAGGGTTACGACTTGAGCTTTTTTGGGATTGGTTGTGGGGGGAATTATTCTGCCTAGAAGAGGAATATATCCCAGCCTCATCACCATTTAGACACACAGCTCTAAGGTGTAATTTGCTGTCTTCCATAGAGTACAAGTAGGACTGAGCCTCAGTTGCACTTATTCATGTACTCAGTGTTTTCAGATAAGTGATTAAGATCTGTCTCTTTTTTTCCCTTTATTGGGATTGAAGGATCTGCCCAAGACACTTAGGAAGAGAAGAGCCTTTAGAAGCTAGACTCTTACAAAGAAATTGTAGAACTAGATTACTTACTGACCAAAAGATAATAAGGAACCCATTGCCTTTTATAACTGGGGTGATGATAATCCCTAATATACATAAGCACCACCATTTATTAAGATTTTTGCTTGAGGAGAAGATCAAATACAGAAAATGATGCACTATTTTATGCAGTAGATTGAGAACTTGACAGTTATGGGGGACTGGTAATTATAAGCATTGAGAAATTGTTTGACAGTTGTTAATGGCCACGTTTTTAAACTTCAAAGGAAGAAAGTAACAGTCTGCAGTCCGCAAACTATCAATCCAGGATGCACTGTGAAAGCTAAAAGACCATGATTGCACTGTTTAAACTGACACTCATCTCCTGGAGGCAGGTGGGAGACTATGATGGAAATCTGGCCCGGGATTTAATAGCGAAAGTTGTGGAATTATAAAGGAAGCTAAAGTCAAATCTCTGGCAAGATTTTCCTGCTAACATCCCATAGAAAAAAGGAGAACTCAGAGACCTAGAACTGGTATTTTGTGAAAAGTGCTTGAGAATCTTGAACTCACAAATTCTCTGAATCTTCTGAATTAGCAGAAATAGCTCTTTCCCCCTTGCTAGAGGAAGCCTCTCATTGCCTGAAGACTATGCAAAGTTTTCATCTGAGAAAGATGCCTTGCGTGATTATATTTATCCTCTTCAAGATTTTCCACTGTCTTCCTTATTTCTTCATTAATGAAGAATGAAGCTTCAGCATCATCAGGCCCTAAAGTGCTGTCCCAGTTATAAGAAGAGAAAGCATTTAACAAAGAGCTGAGGAGTGTGGTTAATAGGTACAGTACAGACGGGAACTGCAAGATAATGCCTGGATAAGAATCTTAATGGGACTAGACCAGAGAAGGAAGAATGTAAGACTGGAAGAGAGAAAGTTTATCAATATGGGGCCACTCTCCCATGACTCAAAATTGAACTTATTGGCAAGGCCTGAAGTATCTGGAATATGTATCTGGAATAACTATTTGAATTTTGGGAAACATGATGGTTTACAGTAAATGAATTGGAGCTGCCAGAACAAAATAGGTGGATAATTAGGGGTTCAAATGCCTTTGAGGTGTGTGCATGTGGAGTGAATTTGTTATGTAAGACTAGAGAACCCAGTGGCTGAGAATGATGTTCAAGATGACCCAGAAAGCACTCCTTCACAACAAGACAAGAAATGCACTAGCAAAGGAGGTATTGATATATCTGAGAAACTTAGTGGGGGCAGTCCTCTTGGGCAAAGATTGATGGTAAGATATACAGCCTGAAATGTGTCTACCTAATGTCTACAAAGATACTAGGATTCTGGGAAAGCAGAAGTTACGGGTCAGTATATAAGCTCACTAGGTGTAAGATGAACTTAATAATATAATCAGCAGCAAGATCAGAATGACAATCATGCAGACTTTAACTATAGGCATTACTGACACAAGCTAAGAGACTATGTTGTTTCTTCTAGTGGCAAAATAGATGGGAATTCAATGAAGTTATTGTTTGACATAAACAACCATAAAAGATGACAGGTGAATGAATGAGAAGAAAGTGAATGAAGAGTGAAGGCTGATGTTTAAACATCATAATAAAAAATCACAATTTATCAAACGTTTTCCAGACTTAAACCATTTTTCAGCCTAGAGTCCATTGATTGAACTGGAACCCAGGTACTTTTGAGGAAATACTAACACAAAAATGTCAAAGCAAGTATATAATAATCACTATTCTTCTAAACTATCCCTCAAAGGGAGATAAGCCTATTTTTAAGAGTAGGAAAATATTGGGAAAGGAAAATATTCAGAACTTTCATGGATTTTTAGATGCAGAATATGCCTTGACAATGTTAACAGAGGGACAAGATAACACAATGCCCCTTCCCTATAAAATCCAGGTGATAGAGTCAATACACACATCTATCTCACCATAGAGCCTATGGGTTTACTGAAACACCTGGTAATTATTCCTCCAGACCCTGATTTTATAATAGGAATATTTATACTTAAAAACAGATTTCTTACATGAGCTCCCTGACCTGTGAACTAAAACCTATCACAACAAAAAAAGGCCAAGTGGAATGGCAAAAACTGCAATTACTTTCTCACCAACCTAATATTTGGCCATAGTAGAGACTCTGACCTTCACAGGTCATTTGACTATGTACCAGAGTTGGCCTTCGTGAGCTGCATATTGTAAGACACACCATTTCATAAAATAGAGTACAAATAGCATCAATTTCTTGCAAAATGGAATTGGTGTATTCAGAATAGAAATCAAGCAGGTTCAAAGACATAATTAACCTTCAGAAATAAGAAGCCCAGATCCCATGATGCCTATCCTGTTGAACAAATGCCTCTATTCTGGTAGTACCTGTTGTGTTTGTAGAATTTCCTACAACCAGAAAAGGAGAAGAAGCCTGAGGTTGGTTCTCCATATGCCAAAGTGAACTGAAAATGATTGCTGTTCCTTTACACCCTTCACTCAGTGTTTGGCCCCAAAAGGCTAAGCATGAGGGAAAACATCTCCAAATCTTTCAGCTACACAGTTGGTCATCATCTTTACAGGGAGAGAGGAGTAGTCTAGAAGAAGTATATATGTTAACTACTGATTAGGGGGATGTTGCCTTATTAGATTGTCAGGGAACCAAAAGCAAAGAGGTGTGGGAGGATTTTTGAGGATGGACCCATAGAAATTAGCACAAATATAGTAAACTCCTGTGTCACTTATCAGAGTCCATGAGGCATTGTTTTTTCAGCTGTGACAGTAGCTAAGTCAGTTTTCATGCTAGAGAGCCACAGCAAATCCATCACCTTCTGTCAGGACCAGAATCTACTTCTGAGACTTTGATGTGGTACCATTTCTTAGGAGACCAATCAGCTCTTGGTGTGAAGTTAATTTTAATATACCTTGTCTATCACGGAGAAGGCAGGGATTCATCTTTACTGGGATATTCTAGATTTAGCTTTTCCTTTTTGTCTGGCTTAAGCATTCTATGAAACTCTTAGAGTGTCTTATTTAATGACATAAAATGGTATATAAAACACTTTGAATAAATGGAATAAGACAGAGGAAATGTGACAATTGGCTTATGTCATCTGCATTTCTATATATATATGTATATGTGTATGTATATGTATATAATTTCAACTTCTAGATTCAGTGGGTACATGTGCAGGATGGTTACCTGGGTATCTTGCATGATGCTGAGTTTTGGGGTATGATTGATCCCATGACAGGTACTGAGTATAGTACCCAATAGTTTTTCAATGGTATCATTGCTGGCCCCCAACCTCACTAGCAGTCCCCAGTTTCTATTATTTCCATCTTTACGTTCATGAGTACCCAGTGTTCAGCTCCCAATTATAAGTGAGAACATGCGGCATTTGGTTTTCTATTCCTGTGTCAATTCACTTAGGATAATGGCCTCCAGCTGCATCCATGTTGATGGATTATTTCATTATTTTTTTTATGGCTACATAGTGGCCCACGGTGTATATATACCACATTTTCTTTATCCCATCCACCAGTGATGGGTGCCTACATTTATTCCGTATCTTTGCTATTGTAAAGAGTTCTGCAATGAATATGCAAGTGCACATGTCTTTTTGGCAGAAAAACTTATTTTCTTTTGCATATATACCCAGAAATGGGATTGCTGCATTGAATGATAGTTCTGTTTTAGGTTCTTTGAGAAATCTTCAAACCGCTTTCCACAGTGACTGAACTAATTTACATTTCCACCAACAGTGTATGGTCATTCCCTTTTCTCCATGCACTCGCCAGCACCTGTTGTTTTTTTCCTTTTTATAACAGCCATTCTGACTGGTGTGAGATGACATCTCATTGTGGTTTTGATTTGCCTCTCTCTGATAACTAGTAATGCTGAGCATTTTTCTCATATGTTTACTGGCTACTTGTATGACTTTTTAAATTTAATTTAAGTTCTGGGGTACATGTGCAGGATGCGCAGATTTATTACATAGGTAAATGTGTGCCATGGTGGTTTGCTGCACATATCAGCCAATCACCTAGGTATTAAGCTTGGCACGCATTGGCTATTTTTCCTGATGCTCTCTCCCCTGCCCCCATTCTCCCCCGACAGGCTCTAGTATGTGTTGTTCCCCTCCCTGTGTGTATGTGTTTTCGTTGTTCAACTTCTGCTTATAAGTGAGAACATGCCGTGTTTGGTTTTCTGTTTTCATGTTAGCTTGCTGAGGATAATGGCTTCCAGCATCATCCATGGACTTTTTAACGAGAATTGTTTTTTCCCATTTATGAGGGGTTATTGGTTTTTTCTTGTTTAATTGTTTAGGTTTCTTATAATTTCTAGATATTAGACCTTTTTTGGATGCATGGTTTGTGAATATTTTCTCCCATTTTAGAAAAGTTTGTTCTAATTCTGTGAAAATTACATTGGTATTTTGATAGGGATTGCACTAAATCTGTAGATTGGGCATTATGGATCTTTTAATGACATTGATTCTTCCCGTCCATGAGCAGGAAATATTTTTTTCATTTGTTTGTGTCATCTCTTATTTCTTTCAGCAATGTTTCATATTTCTCCTTTAAAGATCTTTCACATCCTTGGTTAGATATATTTCTAATATTTTATTTTTGTAACTATTGTGAATGGGATTGCATTCTTGATTTTATTCTCAGCTTGAATGTTATTGGTGTATAGAAAGATAAACAAGACCAATAAATTAACAAAGAAAACGAAGACAGAAAATCCAAATAAGCATAATCAGAAATGACGAAGATGACATTACAACCAATTTCACAGACATACAAAAGGTCCTCAGAAATAACTGTGAACCTTCTATGTACACAAACTAGAAAATCTAGAAGAATTGAATAAATTCCTGGAAACATACAATCTTCCAAGATTGAATAAGGAATAAAGTGAAACTGAGCAGACCAATATCAAGTTCAAAAACTGAAACAGTAATAGAAAACCTACCAACCAAAGAGGGCCCTAGACCAGACTAATTCACAGCCAAATTCTATAAAATGTACAAGGAAGAGCTGGTACCAATTCTACTGAAACTATTCCAAAAATCAAGGAGGGACTACTCCCTATCTTGTTCTAAGGAACCTGTGTTACCCTGATACAAAACCTGGCAATGACACAATAAAGAAAGAAAACTATAGGCCAATATTCTTTATGAGCACATACAAAGATCATCAGCAAAATACTAGTAAACAAAATCCCATAATACATCAAAAAGATAATTCACTATGATTAAGTAAGCTTTATTCCTGGGATGCAAGGTTTGTTCAACATACACAGATCAATAAATGTGATTCATCCCATAAATAGAATTAATAACAAAACCATATGATCATCTCAATATATAAAGAAAAAGCTTTCAATAAAATCCAACATCTCTTCACGATAAAGAAAAGTCAACAAACTAGGCATTGAAGGAGCATAACTCAGAATAATAAAAACCTTCTATGACAAACCCATAGCCAACATCATACTCAACAGGCAAAATCTGAAAACATTCTCCTTGAGAACTGGAACAAGACAAGAATGCTCACTCTCACCACTTCTATTCAAGGTAGTACTGGAAGTGCTAGCCAGGGAAGGAAAAGAAATAAAAAGTAAACAAATAGGAACAAAAGAAGTCAAACTATCTCTCTTTACATACAATATAATTTTATATATAGGAAACCCTAAGGATTTCACCAAAAGGCCGGTGGAACTGAGAAACAACTTCAGCAAAGGTTAAGAATATAAAATCAATGTACAAAAATTATTTTTTCATTTAAGTAGACTATAATTTGCTTCATCTGGAAGATGAAAGCCTGAAAAACATTCTAATGGACACTTAAAGGGGCGAGCTTGATGCACAAGCTTGGGGATGACACTTTGCATGATTCAGAAGGTATATATATATATATATATATGTGTGTGTGTGTATATATATATATATATGTGTGTGTATATATACATATATATGTGTGTGTGTATATATATGTGTATATGTGTGTATATATATATAGAGAGAGAGAGAGAGAGACAATGTCTAGTATATGGTGCTATGACTCCACCAACTAAAATATACTTGTCCAGAAAAAATATTAAAAGGTAGAATTTGGTGTGGCTCTATTAAACATTAATCTCAATAACCCACTTAGAAAATTTGTACTAGAATCAAGTTTATTGAATTATATGTTCTGGATCTTGGAGGGGGGATTAGGAGCTGGGGTACAAAAACTTCAACCCTGCAACAGCAGTTGTTGCAGAAGGATGGGGTAGAAGGTTGGGGGAGAGTGGTAGAAGCTTTCATTCCAAAAGAAAGGAGTATTTTGTTACTGATATTGCTTAGAAATGCTGGTACATTTTGATAATAAAAGTAGACTAAATGTAAATAGTTTATTATTGTTTTTTAATTCTATACAATGCACTCTCTTGTTGCCCAAACCCAGAAATAAACAAGAGCACTCTACATCCTTCACCTTGGTGCGCCATTTGTTAGCAGTAAAGTTTCCACCAAATCTAAAGCTAGGATTACCACCTGATCGTTTTGCAGTTTTTATGCTTGTGGACCAGCAAGGATTGAAACCTGTCACTGTAAAGGCAGGAAAAACCAAATGTGAGTTTCATAAGGAAATAGGTAGTGAGCTCATAATGGGAGCAGAAGAGTTAACTCTAAAATTCAGGGCATTCACTAAGTACATGCCTCCTGGTGTTTTGTGTTCAAGAATAATCATTAACAGGCAAATGCAGCAGCCACATCCTGACAAGCAAACAATAGCCACAGGCCAAATTCCTCAGGGATAGAATTCTGGGTTACTTACATGAGAAGACCAAGCTATACTAGGAAAAGTAGTGGTGTGACTGGAAATCTAAAATGTGTTGTAGAGAAAGGAGGATGTTTATAAATGCTGGTTTTTGGAAACAACTAGATCAAAGGTGTCTATAGCTGTACCTTTTATCTCTAATTCTTCTTTTGTAAGTCTTCTTTTTTCTTTTTCAACTTTTATTTTAGATTCAGAATGTAATGGTGCATGTTTGTTACCTGGGTATATTGCACGATGCTGAGATTTGGGGTATGAATGATCCCAGCACCCAGGCCCTGAGCATAGTGTCCAACAATTTGTATTCAACCCTTGGCCCCTCCTTTCCTCAACCCCAGTAGTCTCCAGTGCCTATTATTGCCATCTTTATGTTCACAAGTACACAATATTTAGCTTCCATTTATAAGTGAGAATTTGCAGTATTTAGCTTTCTGTTCCTGCATCAATTCATTTAGAATAATGGCCTCCAGCTGCATCCATGTTGCTGCAAAGGGCATGATTTTGTTATTTCTTATGGCTGCATAGTGCTCTATGGTATATATGTACCACATTTTCTTTATCTAATTCATCTTTGATGGGCAATTAGGTTGATTCCATGTCTTTGCTACTGTGAATAGTGCTGCAATGAACATGCAGGTGCATATGTCTTTTTGGTAGAATGACTTATTTTCTTTTGGATATATACCCAAGAATAGGATTTCTAGGTCAGTTGGTACTTCTGTTTTAGGTTCTTTGAGATATCTCCAACTGCTTTGGACTGAACTAATTTGCATTCTCACCAAAAATGTCTAAGTGTTCTCTTTTCTCTGCAGCCTTGCCAGCATCCATTGTTTTTTGACTTTTAAACAATAGCCATTCCGAATGATATGAGATGATATCTCATTGTGATTTTGATTTGCCTCTCTCTGTAATTAGTGATGTTGAGCTTTTTTTCATGTTTGCTGGCTGCTTGCATGTCTTTTTTTGAGAAGTGTCTGTTCATGTTTTTTGCCCATTTTAAATTTTTTTTACTTGTTTAATTGTTTATGTTCCTTATAGATTCTGCATATTAAACCTTTTTTGGATGCATAGTTTGTAAATATTTTCTCCCATTCTGTAGGTCATCTGTTTACTCTCTTGATAGTTTATTTTCCTGTGCAGAAGCTTGTTAGTTTAATTATGTCCTACTTGTCAGTTTTTGGTTTTGTTACAATTGCTTTTGAGACCATAGGCATAAATTCTTTCTAAGACTGATGTCCAGAATGCTGTTTCCCAGGTTTTCTTCTATGATTTTTATGGTTTGAGGTCTTAAATTTAAGTCTTTAATTCATCTTGAGTTATCTGCACATTGTGAACAGTAAAGTTTCAGTTTTATTCTTCTGCATATGATTAGCCAGATATCCCAGAACAATTTATGGAATAAGCAGTCCCTTATTCATTGCTTATTTTGTTGATTTTGTTGAAGTTTAGATGGCTTTAAGTGTGGAGCTTTATTTCTGGGTTCTCTATTCTGTTCCATTGGTCTATATGTCTATTTTTGTACCAGTACCATGCTGTTTTGGTTACTGTAGCTTTGTAGTGTAGTTTGACATCAGGTAATGTGATGCCTCGGGCTTTGTTCTTTTTGTGGTAGGATTGCTGATAAATTATTACTGGATACTGACAGATCAGTGATAGAATAGAATAAACATATTGCGGGGGCACAAGGGGATCTGAGATATGCAAAGAATGGAGCGTAAAGGACAGTATCAGAACTAAATAGTCTCTTTCTTGCCTTTTCTTTTTAATGCAGGCATCTGAGACTTTACACAAAATATTCATCTTGCTACAGGGTACATTTAGATACAGATGGGCCAATATAAAATTGCCAATGAGTCATTATATTTAAGAGAAGTCCCCAAATAATTAACTACCAACAGCCCAAGGATGTCCAAATTCTAATCCCAGGAAACTGTGAATGTGTTAAGTACATGGCAGGGAGAAATTCAGGGCATCAAATTAAGTTTGCTAATTAGCTGACCTTAAGGAGATTATTCTGGATTATCCAAGTAGGCCAAGGTAATCACAAAAGTACTTTAAGGAGGGTGGCAGAAGGGTAAGTGTCAGAGTGATTAGATATAAACAAACCATTCCTTGTTGCCTTTGAGGGTAGAAGGGGGAGAAAACAAAGAAATGGGGGCAGCCTCAGAAGCTGGAAAAGGTAAGGAATCAATTATCCCCCATAGCATCCCTAACTGGGAATACAATATCTTGACTGTTGTCCATTGAAACCCATTTTGGACATGCAACCTCCAGAACAGTAAGAGAGTACATTTGTGTCTTCTTTAATCACTAAATTCATGGTAACACATTATGGCAGCAATAAGAAACTAATACACTTGCCCCTTTTGTAGGATGTTGACATCCTTGGAGTCCCTGTTCTGGGGCGCCACTTGTTACCATCCTCAATCCCTGGTGGACTGAACAAAGGGGGGTGAACATGGGAATAAAGACAAAGACAAAAGAGTATGTTTAGAAGAAGGGGTCGGGGGCACCTTGCCTCTAGTGGACAAGGGCCCAGACTTTCCACAGCCCTTTGTATTTATTGGTAAAAGAGATAGCTAGAAGAGGGAGTGGAAGAAGAAATCAGCTGCTGGGTCCAGAGTAGGCTTGCAAGACTGCATTCCTCTAACAATAGGCTCTAGATGTCTCAGTAGATAACCTCAAGGAGCCCGGCGCCAGGGACTGACCACCCTCAGCAAATCTTCTGGTGGCAGGCACAGCGTGAGTTTGTCCACATCCTGCATTCATGATAAACAGTTTGCTGTTTGATCATACAGCCTCCAGTGGAATGCTGAGTTGGTCATGACCCCTTTGGCCTTTTCGGCTCCCAACAGTAGGACAACTTCTGAGGCTTACAAATATCTCCTGTTGGTTCCATTGGGTAAACTTGCTCATTTCCTCACCCTCTATTAGCTTCCTTTTCTTTGCAGGTGTATTTCCATTCTGCACTAGCAATGCTTTCCAGGGTTATCTTCCAAATAAACTACTTGCACCTAAACTCATGTCTCAGGCATTACTTCTGGAGGAATTCATCCTAAAACACAAGTTTTTATTTCACTGTCCTTAATGGAAATCTTTCCATTGTTTCACCCTAAGAATGGTGTTGGCTTTGCAGTATAAGAGTTCTTTGACTCTTGGAACCAACTGAAACAAATTGTCATCATTTTGTGAGAGGCCCCAATCTGTGGAATTAGCTAAGTGACAGATGAGTGTGAAAGCGGTCCGGGGAGCTGGTGAAACACAGCTGGTTAAAGTTTGAACTAAATGACTTGAGAATCAAACTGTCTATCTACCAAGGTGGCATCCATAGCAGACATGAAAGATAAAATCAAGATATATTGTATTGTCTACTTATTGTGCCTTTCAGTAAAATGCTGCGTGTGTTAAATTTTAGTTGAAGAAAAAGAGACCCAGGCCTTGTCAGCAGTTCTCCATAATTTGAAAATCTTAAAAATCATTCAAGCAATCTCTAGCCATACGGATTAAAAAGTACACTGAAAAATTGGTAGGAATTTGAAGAGTCATCTTTCTGTTACCAGCTCATATCTGTTCCTGAAGTAAAGTGAATAACAGAAAAATTCTCAGACGGCAGATTTACAAAATATGAAAGAAAATGTCTTGAAAGTCATGACAGTGATCACTGTGTTGCTTCCCATTTGATTTTTTCTTTCCCAAATGGGTCTTTTCACTGCAATCATTATCTTCTCTCTTCAATACAATGAGCAGAGTGTATATTCTAGAGTTAAGAGTGGGGTGTTGATTACACCTGCTATTGATTCATTGGTTGCTATATCTAGTTATTCATCAGTAAATCTATCTATATGTTATGGTAATCATTTTCTATCTGTCAGTCCATTTCTTTTTTCTGGAAAATCCCTAAAATAGACTGTTGTTAAATTTTCTTTGCCTGAAGATGTAGGCTAATCTGAATGTCATCCTGTTTATATTTATAATTTTAGTTATTTCTATGGAAGTTTCTGTAATGAATGATGATTTTATCAATGAGAAAAAAGAAAGGTTTGAGAAAGTGGAGGAAAAAGTATGAAATAGCAAAATTAACCTTCTCTAACTGTCATTTACTGTACCACATTTAGCAACTGTAGGAATAATACAACATTAACTCTAGAAGAAGATGTCATAGAAGGACAAGAGCTTTTTCGTCAATATTACTTTAATACATATTTTATTTTAGAAAAAATTTGTACTACAGAGAGTAGTTGTTCAGTGTTATTCTTCCATTCCAATAGATTACAGGATTCTTTGCTCTAGGCAACAATTATCAAAATTTGTTTCCTTCATGTCTTGTAAACATGCTTTACTTTACAAGTCTCTTAGTAATAATGAAAACTTTTCTGTTAGAAAATTGAAAAACTATAACATAAACTTTTAAATCCTATTTTTAAAAGCCTGGAAGACATATGCAGCTTTCTATAACAGACACCATTGTTTAGAATATATTTATGTGAATTACACATTAGATCTATATGAACATAATTAATTAGCATTATATATTTTGACATTTTTATGCATTGAATTGAATACTGCAGGTGGCATAAAAATGAGGTTTTGTAAATAACATCTTTGTTTATCAAGAATGTAATTGTTGTCATTTACTATTGGTTTTAAAACTTGCTTGTAAAAAGCTGTTTCATTTTACTATTAATTAATTAGCTCCTTTAGCTAAAAATATTTCATGTACAAATAGAACGTTACATAAAGTCTACACCCCTCTTTTCATTGTTGTTCACAACCCTTTCACTTTCCAAACATTTCCTATTCATGAGCTATTATAGTCATGTCCATTTCTGAAACTGGGAGGCTATAACTTTCACAAAATGATAATAGATGTAGTGGTGATATTTAGATACATATTACAGTATTGTAATAGACATTGGCTATTTTCTAATTAAAATAAGAATCTTAATTACTGTTTCACTCTGAGAATGTGAATTTGTGCAGTGAGATTACTGTCTCACTCTGAAAATTCTGGGTTCTTTAAAAATCTGTTGAGGTGATGCGAAGAGACTGAGACAACCATTATCTTAGCGAGTTTTGTAGGATAGTAGGAGACAAGGCAACTAGCTGAGTGAATTTCTTAAATTTTCTGTCTTAGTTGACAGGTAGAAGAGAAATAAGTAAAACCTACCTTATGGTGATATTATAAGTATTTTTTCAAAACAGTGTATTTAAAGCTCTAAGGCATAAAGCCTGGCATGAAATAAGCAGACAAAATTTGCTTATTTCCTTAAAAAAAGTTTTAATTATTATGGATAGACAACAGTTGTACATATTTATGGAGTACATGTGCTATTTTGATAGACACATGCACTGTGTAATGATCAAATCAGGGTAATTGGGATATCCAACACTTTAAGATACATTACTATTATGATTATACTATTACATATTCTATATTTTATATAGAATATATATTTATATATTTTATGTAAATTTAATTTTCTACCGCTATTTATATTATATAAAAATATAGTAATATGAATAAATGTTACAGAAAATGATATTGATAAAAACCTCTTATCCTTCTCTGACAATAAATTTCTATCATGTATTTATGGTGTTACATAGATTATATATTTATGTCTAATATTTCATTTTATACTATAATATTAAATCAGATATAAATCTGATTAAATTACATATGATTTGAGGAAATAAATGGGTTTGGTTTAATAATATTTAATAATGATATTCCCACTTAATAATGGGCCAAACTGCACATGAAATTAAATTTCTCATATTATTTTTGTAGAAAAAATTACCTAACCACAGTTTGCTATGAAAGAAAAAAAAATCATCGTACTTTTTAAAAGACTTTTCAAACTGAAAGCTAATATTAGTTTGAAGGGCAAAGAATGATAAATACAAGGAAAAATATATTTTTGTATTTCCAAAAACAAGAAATCAGAGATCTTCAGATGTCCCTGAGTGGTAAAAAAATGGTGTGTGTTTGTGGTGATGGTATGCGGTGGGGGGTTATCTTTTTTTCAAGATGCTGTTACTTGTAAGACAGATTTTGTTATTAAAAAAGTAGGGGAGGACAGTTGTAAAAATTAGATGGTAATATTTTTTCTTAATTTTTAAGTTTATGAAAACTTTGTGTGAATTAAGTATTATACAAAAATCATAAAATTAGATAAACTTGAGACTATAATGATTTAAGGCGGGGTTGATGTGGTTAGGGAGGAAGCTCCTCTGTCATCTTCTCATCCTTTCTGTCTCCTCTTTTTCCAACCACACATGTCTATCTGCAAACACAAAAACTGGGACTTAACTGAAATTAGCTGTTCACAAAGTAGAATGATTTTGAATTACAGTGAACATTAGAGTAAAAAATAAATAAATTAGTGTAATTTTTGGTCACTTTTTCGTAAAGTTCTCTTCCAAGTATTTTTACTGTAGTCCACAAGAGAGATTCTGGTCTCTATTATTGTAAGTCTTGAATGGCTATTTATGTCTTTTCAACTTTTCAAAAACAAAGAAACACACACACACACACACACACACATTTTCAGACTTATGCACTCTGAATTTCTGTCTTGGATTTCTGAGATTATTCTGTTTTGCGTGAGTTAAGAATGCTTGTTAACTGGTAAGTTTTTCAGGTCATTATTCTGCCTTAAAGGATAAGGCAATAAATCTTGCCTTCTCATCTCATATTCCTGAAAAACAAATTATTCTCTTCCTGCATACACAGTAAATCTCTAAGCAGGGACAAATTTTCCTTGTTTCATTTGGATGTCTTTGTAGTTCCTTGTTTAGTTTTTAATTACTTGGCGAAATTCCCTCTGAGGATTCTAAAATAGGTTTATATTTTGCATTTCTAAGGCCTACACTTAAAATGAATGATAAAATTGGACTAGGTGGTCTTTAAAATCTATTCTAATACTAACATTGTATAATTCTGATTTTTAATATTATTTTATTGGAGTAGAAAACAATATGTATTACTGTAAACTATACCATATTTTTTCATGGTTAAATAAATGTTTTCTTGTGAAATTATACTGTTCATTAATGTGTTTTTAAGGGGATACCATTCATTTATCTGAGTTCCAAAAGTAGAAAAATATTGCTGCTTAACACCAATGCTGTCGTTCAGTGTTCATGAACACCTTTTTGCTCAATCTGATACCCCTAATATAGGATTGCCATCCTACACAGGTCAAGGAAGAGAAACTCTTTTGCCTGCCTATATTTTTCTTCATTGCTGCAGCCACATTTGTATTCTAATGAGTGAAACATTTTGGAAATCCATATTCCACATTCCCATTTGTACATAAAGGAATTAATTAAAACCCAAGAAGTTAAAACCAGATTTACTTTTTGTGCCTTATAACATGATACTCCTATTATGTTCACTGTCTAGAGGAATGAAGTAACAGTCTGAACAGGAAAGTGGGCACTCAAGCTGTTCAAATTCAAACCTTAGCTTTGCTGTTTTGCCACTCAATAGCTATCTGTGTGTGGACAAGTTACTTATTTCCTTTTTGCTTCAAGTTTGTTATCCAAACAGCGATAATGACAAGATCGACTTCAAAGCTTGTGGATTTCTTCCCCCTATAAGGAGTAAATTAATTAATATAATGCACTTAGGCAATTTCCAGGACATAGGAAGCATTCAGTAAATATGCAGCGTTAATATCAACCCATTTGCCCTATGGGATTATAAATGTAGATTTTACATGAAAAAGCGCAAAAAAAATTACAGCTTGTTTATTTTCTAAACCTAATCTTATTTTTCTCATATATCACCCTCAAAATCTCCTATTGTAATTGTAACTGTAGGAAAAATGCAAATAAATATATGAATGTATTGTTTTTTAATTAACTGTAGATATTAATATTTTCTTCGTCTTTTATGACCTCAGATGGACTTATTTAAGTAGCTAAATATCTTTAAAATGTCAGTTTCCTTTTTCTCCACAGATTATTTTCTTCTTCTTCCCTCTTCTCTCCCCTTCCCTAAATGGAAGGTGAGTATATGAAGCATGTATTCTGGTAGCAAAGGAGAGAGAGAGGGAGAGACATCCCTTCTGATTGTGCAGGATTTTGTACTATTATCTTTTGACAAGTGTCTTATCTGTGATCGTCTCTCTGAATTGTTAGCTGCTAAGGTACTAAGGTACAACTATTTCCATCTGGTTTTAGAGTGCTGTGTTAACACTCACAAGAAGAGACATTGTCTCTTTCTTAGCCCCGGTGTGCCCAGCCATTTACAAGTCCACAGGCATTCAGGACATCTGAAAGGCAATCTGGAACTCCAGATCCTCTGCACATCATACACAGACTATTTAAAACTTTAATCAATCTTATGCTTATGCTTACATGACACATAGAGATTATTAGCACAGCCAACACCAACACTCTTGAACAGGCTTTGCAATAATTTCTCTCTATGAGTCAGAAAGCAGAACTGTATTCTCAATATATTTTTTTCTCTATTTCCAAAATCATCATTTCCAATGTTTGTGCCCTAGTGGAGTGACCAAAAAGTAGGTTGTTGGTAGTGAAGAAATTGACACCTTTATTTCTGTAATACCTTTATTTCTTCTTCATGATGTAACTCATATTTATTTTCCCCTTTTTGGAAAGTACTTCTCTGTCATCTAGTCCTTTGTTCTTGGGATGTTAAGACATAGTTTATATTTAATGGCCGAATGGCCAATGAACATGTAAGGACATATCTAAACATAGCTTTAACTTGGTCATAGTTGTCTCTGATACTCAAGAAACCTCTGAAATAGTCTTCACTGGGCAATCCTTTTTTATACAGCAGGCACAATATTCTATTTATTCTTTATCATATATGTCTTTGCACTCCATTTGCTTCATTCTGTTCACATTTTCATTGCTATGTCACAAACCCGAGTTGGATCTTAACTATAATATTGCACTCACTCTATTTCCACCAATCCACCTTACTTCCAGTGTCTCTGCCTACTGAACAATGTGTTTATTAACTCACTTAACACCCTATCATGTACAGCAGGGAAAACTGACACAAATGCCAATAAGTGCCAGGCTAGTAACATAAATGAGTGTTAAGATCCATGTAATAGAGAGTGAGGAATGCACACTTTACCTTACAGAGTAAACATCATACAGCTCCTGCTGAAATATTATGAGACAACAGTGTTACTAGACTTTCTGATTTTTCAAGATTAAGATTGGCATTCTGATTTTTTGAAATAATTTCCAATGCTTAAATATTTGCAATAAATTCAAAAATTGTTGGACACCTTTGGTAAGTCAATGAAGTGTCTGTAGCTAAAATTCAGCTCAAGGATAAGCAGTTGTCAAAAATTCAATATACAGAAAAAAAGATTTAATCATTTAACCTGCCATTTGAGGCATTATTCCTTCAACTTTGCTTCAATCTACATTTCCCAAACCTCTTCCACCTATTCCTAATGTATATTCTACACATCATGGTTCAACTCAATCATTTCCTGTTCTCATAATTACTTGCAGATATATGATATTTATACATATCGATCTTTTTGTCTATAATGTATTACTCACTGAAGAATTCCCTCTAATATATTAAGATTGATGTCAATGATTGTCTCCTGGTAGCTGTGTTAACTAGCTATTTATCTGTGATCCTAAGATAGTTTTCTAGAAAGCTCTATTATATAACAGCATTTATTTGAAGAACAATTGCATGTTAACTTGATTGGAGGATTAATACACTATGAAACAGAAACCCGCTGTATTCATTCATCTTTATTTCCCAACTCTCAAATAACATCATAGAGAGAAGAAATGCTCATTCTGATAAAAGGAAGCAGATTCCCTATGATGCTTGAGCATGGAATAAAGGCATAGAAATGCTACCATCCTTAAGTGCCTTAGAGTAAGCCTTAACTTGTCCCACATGCAAATGCTGAGCCCAGGCTTCCCCCGTCCCCTGTGGGATTAGGTTGCAAATTTTGGTAACTTTTCATAACATGTATGCATCCCCTTGTTCATTCCCAATGCCAGCACCCTAGTTTAGTCCCCAACTTATCTCCCTTATTCCAGTCTGTTTTAGTTTCTAACCTCCTCCACAATATTGTTAGACTAATTAATACTATTTGTGTCAATCTTGACTCTAAAATTATCTCTAATGAGACTTGAACTCATTGCTTTGTGACCTTGACCTTGGTCCAAGACAGTAGTGTAAAAATCTGACAGACTGTGCTCTGCATAAAAGCATCTGCCTAAAGTGGAATGGGTAAAAGTGTAGCTTAGAGCAGTCATCTGAGAATGACTTTCGTTAATTAGTCTGTGCAAAGGGGGTACCTTTATCTAACAACTTGGGAAAGGGTGCTAATTATGATTTATCCATGGGGTAGGACATAATTATTAAATTTGTATAATGGCATAGCTTATGCCAACCAGGGGAATCTAGTTTGACAGAATTCCTAGCATTTTTCTTATAGACTAGTATCTAACCTCTACCCTGCCCCCCAACTCTCTTTTTTGAGTTGTAATTTATATATAATTTATACATAGTAAGTGAACAATTCAATGAGCTTGGACTTATGGATAAACAACATTTCAAGATGTGCAACATATCTGTCAACTCGGAAAGTTCTCTTTTACTTCCTTCTAGTCAATTTCTATCTTCCACAGATAATCACTGTATAAATCAGGATTCTCTAGAGGGACAGAACTAATGGAATATATTTATTTAGTTTAGCACAGGAGAAAGATGTAGGCTGGGAGGCTAGGCCAGTCTCTCTTTTTAGATTTTTCTGCCTGCTTATATTCTAGCCTCGCTGGTAGCTGATTTGATTGGGTCCACCCAGATTAAGGGTGGGTCTGCCTTTCTCAGCCCACTGACTCAAATGTTAATCTCCTTTGGCAACACCCTCACAGACACACCCAAGATCAATACTTTGCATCCTTCAATCCAATCGAGTTGACACTCAGTATTAACCATCACAATCATTATTCTGATTTCTATAGAAAACCTTTACCTGTTCTTATTCTTTACTTAAAAATCATATAATACTTATCTTTAGGCTAGCTTCTTTCATTCAGCATATTTTTGAGATTGATCCATGTGGTTTCATTTATTAGAACTCCATTTATTTTGATTGTTTTGTAGTATTTATTGTATAAATATGCTTAAATTTGTTTATCTCTTCTTCTGTGGAAAAACATTTGGGTTGTTTTCAGATTGGGGCTCTTAAAAATAAAGCTGCTGTAAACATTTGTATGTGAGTCTTTTGTGGACATATATTTTCATTTCTCTTGAGTAAAAACCTAGGAGTATAATTGCTGGAGTACAGAGTAAGTGTGTGTTTGTGTTTTACTATATAAGAATCTGCCCAACAGTTGTTAAGAGTTATGGAACCATTTGATATTCCCACCTACAATGCATCAGAATTGAAGTTCTCCACGTTTACCAACATTTGTCCTCAGTCTTTTCAATATTAGACACACCAGTGGGAGGGCCTGTGCAATTATGTTTTTAGCAGTCATTTGCCTGATGATTAAAGACATTATACGTCACAATACATTATACATCACAATAGTGTTTTGTAAATTCCAAATTACAAATAATTTATCCCATAAATGGCTTGCCTGTTTTTATGTAGTAACTTTTGATGGCGAGGGGTTTTTAATTAGAATGAGGTAAATTTTTTAAACTTATATTTTATGATTAGTGCTTTTTATGTTCACTCTAAAATACCTTGCCTACACCAAGGTTGAAAAATATTTTCTTAGGTTTTCTACTATAATTTTTATAGTTCCAGTTTTGTGTTTAGCTTGATGATCCATCTTGAATAAACTTGGTATACGGCATGAGGCAGAAGTTAAGGTACATGTTTTACATATTTTTATTCAACTTCTCCAACAGTTTTTTTGTTTCTTTGATTTCCACTTTGTAGTTGTTGTTGAATGACATCTTAACCTTTGACAAAAAACCATGGCTTTGAATGTGTAAGGCTATTTTAGACATTCTGTATTGTTCCATTGATCTATGTCTGTTTATGCCAATAATGCACTGTTTTATCTACTGTAGATTCATGGTAAGTTCAAATTTGTTACTCCTTTACGAATATGTTAGGTGTTTTTATCTCTTCATAAATTGAAGTAACTCAGGAATGGAAAATCAAACATTGTTCTCACTTACAAAGAGAGCTAAGCTATGAGGATGCAAAGGCATAAGAATGATACAATAGAGCTTGGGGACTCAGGGGAAGCCTGAAAGGGGGGTGAGGACTAAAGACTACACTTTGAGCGCAGTATACACTACTCAGATGATGGGTGCACAACAATTTCAGAAGTCACCACTAAAGAACTTTCCCATGCAACCAAACATCCCCAATAGTATTGAAATAAAAATTAAAATTACAAAAAAATTGAGTCCGCCTGTTAACTTTTACAAAAATAAAACAAAACTGTAGAGATATGATTGTTATTACATTGACTCTATGCATCAATTTGAGGAAAGCTGAACTCTTAATGATGGTTCATAGTCTTTTTCAAGAAAATGGAATATTTCTTAATTGATTTAGATTTTCTTTGATGTCTCTGAGTAGTGTTCAATGATTCGTAGTTTTCAATTTTTGAATCTAACATATTTTGGTATGCTTATTTATAATTATGTTTCAATTTTATAGTAAATAGTATTATAACTATATAATACTGTATAAACAGTATTAAATAGTAGTATTTTAATTAAATTTCAATTGTTGCTTTTTTAATAGATATCCAATTATTATTGTTGTTGTTTTATTTTTATTATGTTCATATATTGATCTTATGTGCTGTTACCCAGATAAATGAACTTATTAAGCCACGCATAGTGGCTCATGCCTGTAAGCATACAACTTTGGGAGGCCAATGCAGGAGGACTGCTTGAGCCCAAGGGTTTTAGATTACAGAAAGCTGTGATTGCACTACTGCACTGTAGCTTGGATGACAGAGCAAGACCTTGTCTCTAAACAAACAAACAAACAAACAACTTATTAGTTCAAGTAAATTTTTCTCAATTTTTTCAGGAGGAGTTTTATATATACTCTTATTATCTGTGAATGAAGACAGTCAAAATCTTTCTTTGTCTGTGTTTTTAATATGCTTATTTTTACCATATTCTATTGGTTGAATTTCAGTTTAATGTGGCATGGAAATGGTGGTAACAGACATCTTTGTCTTTTTCCCCTTGTAAGGGAGAAAGCATTCTAAAAGTATTCTATATTTTATAATGATGTAAGGTGTTGGCATTAGTTTTTGTTTTTTTCCTTTAAATGATGCTCTTTATCAGACTGAGGATGTACAGTTTCATCTTGAATGGGTAGCAAAGATTGCATTTTCTGCAGCTATTGAAAAGATCACTTGAATTTGCTCTTGTAATTGTTAATGTGATAAATTACAGGTTTTCTCAATTTTAAAACAAACTTTCCCTCCAAAGCAGACTCTACTTGGTCATGATATATATCCATTTTTATATATTGCTGAATTTTGTTTTGCCATGTAATTAAGGATTTTTGCCTCCTTGTTTATAAAAAATCTATAATTAGTTTTCTCTGGTGTCCTGGTCAGGTTCACACTGGTGTTATATCAGCTTCTTAAAATAAGCTTGAAATTTTTCCCTCCTCCTCTATTTTTCAGAGATTTTGTGTAGAATTAATATTAGTTTTTCCATAAATAGTTAAAATACCACCAATGAAGCACTTGGGCCTGAAATTTTCTTCAAGATGAACCTTTCTTTTTCTTTTGTTTTTGTTTCCTTGCTTGCTTCTTTTAATTTATAAATTGAATTTATTTTATAAAGCATATCAATTTCAGTCACTTCTTGTGTTCATTTTTATAATTTTGGTTTTCACAGAAATTGCATATTTCATCTAAGTTGTTAAATATATTGGCATAAGATTGTCCTTAAGGTTCTCTTCTTATTCTTGTGTGATATACAGTGTCTCTAGAAAGATTTCTTCTTTCATTCTTAATATTAGAAAGTGATTTTATTCTATTTTCTTGAGTAGCCTTTTTTAGGAGTATATGGGTTTTCTTCATCTTTTTAAAGAATCATCTTTTTGCTTTATTAATTTCTTCTTTGTTTTTAGTTTTATGTTTCATCGATTTCAACCCTTATCTTCATTTTCATCCTTCCAATTTCTCTGAGTTTAATTCATTCTTTTTTGCAGAATCTTAAAGTTGAGGCCTAGATAATTAATTTTAGTCTTTTACATTTTTTCTAGTATAAGAATTACATTTAAAACTAAACACTTTCCTTTAAGCTCTGCCTTACTACATTCTATAAATTTTGGTGTTTTTGTTTAAATATCTGTCTACTTTGAAATAATTTCTATTTTTCCTTGTGACATTCTCCTTTGACATTTTATTTATAGAGAAGTATGTGGTTAATTTTCAAATACTTGTGGAGATTTTTTTAGATATTTTATTGTGATTTATTTTTAATTAATTCTGTTCTTCTCAGAGAATATGCCCTGTAAGATTTCAATCTTGTAAAATTTATGGAGGGTTATTAAATAGCTTATTATATGGTGTATCTTAAGGAATGCTCAGAGTGCACTTGAAAAACATGTATATTCTGTAATTATTGCATGTTATGTTCCATAAATATCAATTAGATTACGTTTCAGTAGTTAATGTTGTTCAATGTCTACATCTCTACTGATTTTTTTTCTACTCGGCCTATCAATTAATGAGAGAAGGGTGTTAAAAATCTGAAATTGTAATTGTGGATTTACTTATTTCAATCTTTAAGTCTTATAAATACAAGTCTTCGTTTATTTAGATTTTCTGTTATTATTGACTTTTATATTAAGGATTATCTCTGCCCAATGACTACATTTTAATGTTATAAAATTTTCCTCCTTTTTTTTTTTTTTTTTTGAGACGAAGTTTTGCTCTGTCGCCCAGCCTGGAGTGTAGTGGCACCATCTTGGTTCACTGCAACATCCACTTCCAGGGTTCAAGCGATTCTCTTGCCTCAGCCTCCCAAGTAGCTGTAGTCCCAAGTAGCTGGGACTACAGGCACATGCCCTGTACTACATGTCCCAAGTACTGCAGTGCCAAGTAGCTGGGACTACAGGCACAGCGTACAAGTCCCAAGTAGCTGGGACTACAGGCACATGCCACCACACCTGGCTAATTTTTTTGTATTTTTTAGTAGAGACAGGGTTTCACTGTGTTAGCCAGGATGGTCTCGATCTCCTGACCTCATGATCCACCCACCTCAGCCTCCCAAAGTGCTTGGATTACAGGCGTGAGCCACCGCCTGGCCCCTCTTTTTAATCTCAATAATATGTCTTGTCTTGAAGTCTATTTTATCTGACATTAACATTATCACACCAGCCTTCTCGTGTTTATTGTTAAGGAATATATTCATCTATAATTGGAAAGTGCTTACCAACGTGCCTGGTGTGTGGTCAATGCTATATAAGTGGATAAATAAACAAATCCATAATTTCCAATGACAACATTATTCCATATAAAGCAATCTACATATTAGCCTCTTTATATGCTGTTCTCCCTCATAAAAACTATTCCCCTTGCATGAAGTGCCCTTTTACTTCTGTGTTTTTTCTATTACCTATTTTTCAATATATTTTTTTTCTGCCTGAGAAGAGCACAAAAAGTAGGCTTGCTTTCCTCTAAGTTCCTATAGCCCCTGCCACCTCTTTCTCATGACACTTGTAAAGTGCTTCCTTATAAAGCAAGTTAGGTTTTATGTTTCTTTATACTCACCATTAGGCCATATGTTAGGCTACACTCTTATTTTACTTGCGTCCTTCTTTCCTCATAACAACTTAGGTAAATGCGTTTTGTGCTCTGGATCACTTACATTTAGGACTTCTCCTAAGAATTGCTGTTGGCATATGGAGTGGGACAGAACAGCAAGAGGGAACAATATGGCAATGAATAACTGGACTCAAAGAGGCACCACGGGAGGAAAGGAGCTCTGACAGGACCCGCTGCATGTTGCAGAAATTATCTTAGTCGGGCTGACTTGGAATAATTTTGATGGAGTAAGCTGTAAAGAATCAAGTATATGCAGAATCAGGACATGGAAATTCTGGGGCTTTCTACAATGATTTTCCTGCTTATTACTTCAGCCAATATTGATGATAATAATGATAATCTCCTATGCAACACATACCATGTACCAGGCCCTTTCTAAGTGGTTCCTATGCATATTAACACTTTAATCTTCATAATGATTCCATTGTTTAGTTTTTATTATTCACTTTTTAAAGAGGCAGAAACAGAGAGACTGCAATACCAAGTAACTTGCCGAAAAACTGTTAGCTATTAAAATCAAAGTGAGATTTTGAACCAAAGTAGTTACACTGTGGAGTGAATATGCGTGAGTAGGAGTTATCTTTCTTTGATTTGTCACAAATATAGCAGCAGCATCTCTGATCCTCTAAACCTTCATGAGTAAGGTAGAGAGAGGTTAGTATAAGAGTTCTGATTTGTCTTGGGAGGCTGAGGCAGGTGGATCCTTTGAGGTCAGGTGTTTGAGACCAGCCTGGCCAACATGGTGAAATCCCATCTCTACTAAAAATACAAAAAAATTAGCTGGCCGTGGTGGTGGGCACCTGTAGTCTCAGCTACTTGGGAGGCTGAGGCAGGAGAATCGCTTGACCCAGGAGGCAGATGTTGCAGTGAGCCGAGATTGCACTACTGCACTCCAGCCCAGCCTGGGCAACAGAGTGAGACTCCATCTCAAAAAACAAAAATTAAAAATAAGAGTTCTGATTTGTCCTATTAACCTGCCAATGCCTTCCCTGTGTCTGTATAGATGAGATACAGCATTAGTCTTTGATAACTACTACAGGCACACTTTTTAAGATAAAAGATAAATAACCAATGTAAATGCCATTTATGCATTAAAATTCTACACAGCACAGTATCTACTCATTATTGCAATGACTAATATACACCAATGTCTTCATGTATATCATAAAACACAATAAAATAGATAATAGATACATCCTCCTTAATAATATTGCTGCAATTTAAATTCCTCTTTAATGACATAAAAAGGGGCACATTTCTGTAAAAGTCAGATTATAGCTCAATAAAGGACTGCATTATTACTCAAAGAAAAATTAATGAATCATCCAATATATTATGTAATAATTTTTCTCATATCTGTTTTTATTTGAATTATTTCTTTCTACTTCAAGAACAAAACCAGTATATCCTACATGTTCTCAGAGTAGATTTCCACCAGAATGGTAACAAGACATATTTTAACAAATTGTTACTCATAGATAATTTTTCATGCTTCTGACATAGGACTCTCCATTACATTTTAAAATGAGCTATCGATAAGAGAAAAATGTAGTATGATAAAAGCGGGAGTTTTGTGTTATCTATTATTTAACAACAAAAGGTCTTATAGTTGTATAATATCAAAATCTACCACAAAACAGCTCTCCTAAAATGACAACCTAGTACAATACAACTTAGAGTTACCGCACTTCAAAAGATAAAATCAAAGAAAATGCTCACAAATCCCAAGTATGATATCCCAGGGCAGACTTCATTCTGTTTATGTCTTAAATGGAACATTAAATGCATATCTGCAAAAGAAATCCATAGCATTCAATCTAAGTAAAGACATTTTCTGGGAAGCATTATAAAATTGAGTGAAGCCTATTGCTATGAAGTCACCAGGAATGAAATAGCAACTTTACAAATTTTTATGAAGTTTTCTGTTGTAAAGCTTGACTAATGGTATATAGGAATGTTTTACTGGTATCTCTCTTTCCTCCCTATGTTCCTGCTTATTCCAAGAAATGTTCCTAGTGCCTCATGAATTGCAGAATAAAATAGTTCACTAAATCACTGACATTTCATTTCTAAATTTTAAGAATAGCTAAATGTTTATAAATGCATTGGTATCCATAGAAACACAGGTAGTGTAAATGTTTCTGCTTTATTTCCAAGTTCTGAAACTGAATATTATCTTTCTTAGAACTATAAATTAAGCAAAATATACAGGTAGCAGCAAAATAATATACAACCTTGAAATTATTCTTTGGAGTATAATTGCTTGTGATTTGAAAACAAAGTAGGATTAATCTTTCTCAAGGTCTAAGGCAATTTTTAGACCTGATGACTTTGTGCATATTTAGAGTCATTAAAAGGTATTTAAGATCTACTTAACTGTCAGTTATGTTCTGTTTATTTTATATGAATACATATCTGTCAGACTCAGGCCTTCAGGATTAGTTTTTAAAGACTTTGGGTAAGTAACCTTTAACTTTTATTTTAACAGTGTCATAATACATACATTTCACTGAATTTTTTTTCTCCAGTGTTTCATTTTATAAATCTGGCTTGCATCTGCTATTGCAAAGATCAGATGGATAGAGATACAAATGGGGAGGTGTGCCCTTTCTTCCTCACACTAACAAAAACTGAACTTAAAAGAATAGTAAATATAATTTCCTAATTTCAAGCTTAGTCAATGTGTCTGTACAGATAATTAAGAAAGTGGGTGGCTCACTTTCTTACAGTGAGCCTTTCTTACAGTGGGTGGCCTGTAATCCCAGAACTTTCAGAGGCCGAGGCGGGCGGATCAGGAGGTCAGGGGATAGAGACCATCCTGGCTAACACGGTGAAACCCCATCTCTACTAAAAATACAAAAAATTAGCTGGGTGTGGTGGCGGGCGCCTGTAGTCCCAGCTACTAGGGAGGCTGAGGCAGGAGAATGGCGTGAACCTGGGAGGCAGAGCTTGCAGTGAGCCGAGATGGCGCCACTGCAGTCCAGCCTGGGCAACAGTGTGAGACTCTGTCTCAATTAAAAAAAAAAAAAAAAGAAAGTGGGTTTTATAGTGATCCTGAAAATTTCTTTATAAAAGAAACCCAAAGATGAATGTAATAAAGACTTAAGCGCAAGACCTAAAACCATAAAAACCCTAGAAGAAAACCTAGGCAAATCAGGACACAGGCATGGGTAAAGACTTCATGACTAAAACACCAAAAGCAATGGTAACAAAAGCCAAAGTTGACCATTGGGATCTAATTAAACTAAAGAGTTTCTGCACAGCAAAATAAACTATCATTAGAGTGAACAGGCAACTTACAGAATGGGAGAAAATTTTTGCATTCTATTCATCTGACAAAAGGCTAATATCCAGAATCTACAAGGAACTTAAACAAATTTACAAGAAAAAAACAACCGCATCAAAAAGTAGGCAAAGGATATGAACAGACACTTCTCAAAAGAAGACATTTATGCAGCCAACAAACATATGAAAAAAAGCTCATTATCACTGGTCATTAGAGAAACGAAAATCAAAACTGCAATGAGATATCATTTCATGCCACTTAGAATGGCGAACATTAAAAAGTCAGGAAACAACAGAAGCTGGAGAGGATGTGGAGAAACAGGAATGCTTTTACGCTGCTAGTGGGAGTGTAAATTAGTTCAAACATTGTGGAAGACAGTGTGGAGATTCCTTAAGGATCTAGAACCAGAAATACCATTTGATCCAGCAATCTCATTAATGGGTATCTACCCAAAGGATTATAAATTATTCCACTGTAAAGACACACGCACACATATGTTTACTGCAGCACTATTCACAATAGCAAAGACTTGGAACCAACTCAAATGCCCATCAATGATAGGCTGCATAAAGAAAATGTGGCATATATACACCGTGAAATACTATGCAGTCATGAAAAAGGATGAATTTGTGTCCTTTGCAGGGACATGGATGAAGCTGGAATCCATCATCCTCAGCAAAGTAACACAGAAACAGAAAACCTAACACCACATGTTCACACTCAAAAGTGGGAGTTGAACAATGAGAACACATGGACACAGGGAGGGGAACATCACACACCAGGGCCTGTCAGGGGGTGGAGGGGGGGTAGGGGAGGGATAGCATTAGGAGAAATACCTAATGTAGATGATGTGTTGATGGGTGCAGCAAACCACCATGGCATGTGAATACCTATGTAACAAACCTGCATGTTCTACACATTTATCACAGAACTTAAAGTATATTTTTTAAAAAAAACTTTAACATTTAATTCAATAGATTGTTTATTTTCCCAATTTCTCAACCATACTGTGTATGTTTTGCCTACTTTCCCCAAATGGTAAACATATATTGAAAGCTGTTAGGAAAAAAACCATTTTTTAATCCCACTTTCTGTATTTATTTTCATTATGTTGAAGTAAGTATGGTTTGTACTTTATATCAAACTAATTCACTCTTTTTTTTTAAAACATATACAAAAGCATAACCCCTAAAACGTCATTAGGAAACTCCACTTCAATGTTTTTTTGTAAGGAGATTGCTAGAAAAAAAGCCCATTTAAATTTTTCTAATTCTATATTGAGATCTCCACCCTCTGACAGCAATGCAATAATTTGACGATTTGTCATCATCTATTCTCGATATTTAGAGTGGGTACGATATAAGTGATATTATTTCATAACACTAGTTGTGTTTTATTAAGACATGGTTGAACAAGTAAATTATAAAAAGTAATAGTAGTAAACAAATTTAATGTCTAAAATCACCCTGTTTTCTCTTAAAAGCCATTCAGGAGTTCTATCAACGTGAAACCAACATTTATTTCTCCAGATTCCAGATCTGTTTACCAGGCAGTTTATGTACTTGATTCTTTCTACATCTACTATGTCAACATCATTTTTTTCTCCCCTTCTGCCCTTCTGACCCTTACATTTACAGTAAATGACCCCATTGCTTTAGTGTCGTTGAATCCATAGAGGTCTGCAGCAACCTCAATACTTGCCTTCTCAATTCTTGCCTTCTTTGTTTGACTGAGGGCCATAAGGCAGAGTGGGAGACGGAGGCAAGTTTTAGAGCAGGAGTGAAACGGTTATTAAAAAGCTTTAGAGCAGGAACCAAAGGAAGTGAAATACACTTGGAAGAGGGCTAAGTGGGCGACTTGAGAGATCAAGCGTGCTATTTGACCTTTGACTTGGGGTTTTATATGTTGGCATGCTTTCCTGGGGGGTTGCCTCCCTTCTCCCAGATTCTTCCCTAGGGGTGGACTGTGTGCAAGCACAGTGATCTGCCAGCACTTGGGAAGGGCTGCGTTCACAGTGTGTTTACTGAAATTGTGCACATGCTCACTGGAGGCCATTCTTCTCTTACCAGTTGAGTGGTCCTAGTGGAATGTCATATACAAATTAAACTCTGCCATTTTGCCTCAGAGTATGCATGCTTGAGCCCACTCGCCCAGTTCCTGAGATCTTATAGGGAAGTTACTGATCACCATCATGAGGTGTTTCTATTTATTGGGAGACTGCCTTTCCCTGGTGCCAACTGTGACCAATTATTATTTTGGAGAGGCAGTTTAACAATCACCTGACCATCCCCTAATTGTTGCCTGACATTCTTGGTGGGTGAGGGGCCCTCACTTGCCCTGCTCCTGTCTGCCTGATTACTTACTGTAACATCAGAATTTTTTATAGTATATCTTTACTTAATTAGGGGGCACCATTTCCATTTTGTTCTCTGGTCAAGACTCCACAATAAAAATATTAACCAATCAGAATCACTCAAAGCAACAGTGCTGGGGTCCACTCTTGTGTCAGTGAGGCTTTCACAGGGAGATACTACACCAGTCTCTCAGTGTGGGGAGACCATCCGGAGGGTTTTGTTTTGTTTTGTTTTGTTTTTGATTTCAACTGACCTGATCCAGAACATATTCAGGAGACTTGTAGCCTGGTGTTCCCCTGGAACGTGAGATAAATGGAGCAGCACTTAACAAAACAAAACATAAATCTCATTTCTGAATCCCAGAAGCTGGAATTATTTCTGTCCGATAAAGTTCAAAATGATTTAAAACAGAACAAAAAAATAAAACAATAACTCTCAGAGGATCTCTTGTCAGTAAATAAATGTTACCAAACCAATTTTACAGATATGGTATTGGTATTTTTAACTAATTTCCTGAAAAGTCATAGAAAATTATGACTATTACTGGTACATAATGATAATACTCATGACTATATAAATTCTTATCTGAGATGAATAATAAAATATTATGTGTATGTACAGTTACATTAAACACCAAACTATTAGTTTTCATCCAATATTTAACTGTCTAGGTATTATGATATTGGTCTTTGAATATTTTTTCTACTGACAACTTAAAATAATTTTGTAAATCTATAAAGCCTGTCACACATTTTTTAATTGACATCTACTATTTTTCATCATAAGTTTAAATAGTTGCAACATTTTTTCTAGCATACTTTGTGTCATATATATCCATTGAATATATTTTCCTTTAAGTTGTGAAGCTGCAAATTTATCTTATTCACCTTATAGATAATGTCACAGGGTGATTTAATTGGCAAAGCCAGTGCTTATTGTCAAAAAAATCAGCCAAATCAGACTTACTTTCTGTCATGAAAAAAATAATCTGAACTCATTTTCAATCCAAATAATCTTGCTAATAGGCTTCCCCTTAAACAATCATCTCATTTCTGGATTATTTCTAATGTATGCCTCATCTTCAGTATCTAGATTGAATGAAGTAGGTCACATACCCAGCATAAATGCTTTCTAAAACCTCAAGTATTCTTTTGCCCTGAGTCGGCTTTCGGTTTTGTGATTTGTGACTGGAACTTTTTTTTTTTTGAGACGGAGTCTCGCTGTGTTGCCCAGGCTGGAGTGCAGCGGCGCGATCTGGGCTCACCTCAAGCGCCGACCCCCGGGCTCGCGCCATTGTCCTGCCTCAGCCTCCCGAGTAGCTGGGACTGCAGGCGCCCGCCACAACGCCTGGCTAATTATTTTGTTGTTGTTGTATTTTTAGTAGAGAACAGGTTTCACCGTGTTAGCCAGGATCTTCTCAATCTCCTGATCCGCCCGCCTGGGCCTCCCAAAGTGCTGGAACCACAGGCGTGAGCCACCGCGCCCGGCCTGTGACTGGAAATTTTGACCTGCATAATGCATTTGAGCAAGCTTCTGGATGACTAAAAGATAAACCTCTTCTACTGAAAAGTGGGGGAATACCTATTGTAAAAAGTGGGAGAGCAAAGAAAACGCAAATAGTGGGGTGGGCATATTGTCAGCCAGGCAACTTTGAAAGGCAGATTTAAAGTCCAGAATCTGGAAACTGATTAAGATATGCTGCATACGCTCTGGAAAGTTTGTGTGTACCTTCATGCCTTTGCAAGCCCGACAGCAAGGATCAGTGCATATAACATATCCAACGTATGTTTTAAATTTAAACTACCATGAGCAATTTTAATTCTATTTAAATTGCTTACTTCTAAAATTGTATTTTGTTTTCCTCTGGACTATAATTATACCCCAAATTTAGCATGCTAAAACGATAACTGAGCTTTTGCTTACTAAATGACAGAGTTACATATTTACTTGTGTAATTTCTAAGAATTATCACACCAACTCTAAGATGTAAAATATGCTGCTTTTTAGATAAGGGGTTAGTTAGAGAAGTTATGCAACTTGGCAAGTTGCCTAAATTCACAAAGAGAGCAAGGGTTGAAGCTAGGATTAAAATTCATATTTGTCTTACCTTAACAAATGTGTACAGTTTGTCCTAGTCTTGAATTGATTTTTTAAAAAAAGTACACCAACAATTTAATTTGAATATAATTAAAAGTCTTTGTATATTTACACTACCTATTTTATCAAAACTAAATTTTAATACAAATGCATGTGATGTTAAATAAATTTCTGTATGAAGGTTTCTAAATCCTCAGGATTTGAAGATGAGTCATATTTTAAAGTAAAATTAAATTTGAGTTGTATCTGGATTAGAAATGTTATCTGTTTATTATTAATAGAATAACTGATTATTTTGTAGTTTTTTAAGATAATTATTACATATCCTTAATTTTCCATCTAAACCTAGGCTGCATTCAACCACAGTACTGTACAAAACAGGATCATGCAGCTTTCCAGTTGCTGAATGGATGCAAAATTATAATACCTTTGTAAGATATCTCATACTCCATGCTGAATTAATTAAATTAATATCTGTATGTTGAGTGAAAACAAGGTATACTAATGAGAAGAGTTCAAATGATTCTGGCACCTCAATGGCAGATAATTGAAGTGGTGATTTATAAGGGCTGTGAGTCTAAGAGACTATGTAATTCATGTGCTCTTGCCTATGATGTATCAAAGATATGTCAGAAGAAAGTTTACAGAAGGCAGCTCTGAATAGATCCTAGGCTGCAGTTAACTAAGCAACCAATACGGCATCAAACCTGACCCTATGTCAGTTGGTTTACACAGATTATAGAATCTGATTTCACCTTGAAATTAAAGATAATTATAAACAAGGTATAGAAGACAAAAAAGGGAAGTGATGTGCTAGTAAATTAAAAATAATGCTCACTCCTACAAAAGAGCCTATTTTTAGTGCTTTACATGGTGAAGTACTCCTATTATAACCAATCTTAATCCACTAAATGAGAAGTTGTTAAGAAATGTAAAGCAGTTCTCCACTGTATAGCACTTCACTTTACAGATAATAATGGACTTAAATGAACTCAAGAGCTTCCCAGTGATATAGTGAAATGTTACATTAAAAAGGAAGTGATGTATTTTGAGTATTTAGTTTTTGCATTTAACATCACTTATTTAGTTATAATTTTAAAATTATTTCTAGTAAATTTTTAAAAAATATTTTTAAATTGAGAAATAATAATTGTGCAAATTGTGCATATTCGTGGAGCAGATAGTGATGTTTTGATACATATAGTATATAGTAATTAAAGTAGGATAATTAGCATAGCTATCATCAATTTTAATAACTGCTATACTTAACAACCGGCTTGCAAAATTTCTGAAAAATTAACCATCTGTTCTCATGACCTGTATAACTGGCTTCAACACATCACTGCTTGGTTCATATATCGCAGCATGAATCGGTTTGCCTCCACTTATCTGCCTAGGAAACAGAAAATTATTTTATGTATTTATTTATTTATTTATTTATTTTTGCTAAGAATAGCTCACACATTTCAGTGGGCAGCCTAAAATATGGGTGGGTGGATGAGATATATAGCTTTACTTGTGAGTTGAGGCTGACAAACATGAGTGATGCCGAGAGCTTCACACTGAATTGATGTGACATCTTCACCGGTAAGCCCCTTTAATAACATAGCATTTAAATAAGTTGTTGCCAATATAAGAATGATTAACTAGCATACATTGTAAATCAAATAACCTTTCAGCTGAGATAAACAAAATTAAAATCAGTGACAAAATAAAACTATAAGTTCTGTGTCTTTACAGGTACTTAAGTACAAATTATATGATTCTTAAAATTAAGACAAATGCAAATGCAGCAAAAATTTCAGGCTCCAATTGAAGAACCACCACAAAACACTTATTCAGTCAATACAAAATACAACCAAATATGAAGTGAGTGAGAAAACCCTGGAGAAGTTACAGAACAGACACCTGAAAACATGTTATTCAGCACAAGCACAAAGAGGATGTATATGTATCAAGAGAAAGATTTGTGAAGAGAGCTTCTCTGAAGAAACTTATGCCCAAAAGAGTTCCCTTCAATAGGGAGAAATTAGAACTGCTTCTTCTGGGCCTTCCAGTTAAAGAGAAGGATTTACTGGGACTATTTTGGAGAATGTACTGTGAGTCTCATGAAGTTCTCATCAAAACTCACCAGAGAAATAGAACCAGCAGAGAAAGAGAGAAAGACTATAGAGCAGGCCTGTAGCCTGGAGACTCAGGGAAGAATTGATACTTCAGCTCAATTTCCAAGGTAGGCTGGAGGCAGAATGCTTTCTTCAGAGGAACTCTGACCTCAGTCTTTTTCTCTTTATTTTATTTTATTATTTTCATTATTCTTATTTTTATTTTACTTTAAGTTCTGGGATACATGTGCAGAACATGCAGGTTTGTTACATAGTTATACATGTTCCATGGTGGTTTGCTGCACCTATCAACCTGTCATCTAGGTTTTAAGCCCCTCATGCATTAGGTATTTGTCCTAATGGTCTCCCTCCCCTTGCCCCCCACCCCCTGACAGGCCCCGGTGTGTGATGTTGCACTACCTGTGTGTATGTGTTGTCATTGTTCAACTCCCACTTATGAGTGAAAACATGTGGTGTTTGGTTTTCTGTTTCTGTGTTAGCTTGCTAGGATGATGGATTCCAGCTTCATCCATGTCCCTGCAAAGGACATGAACTCATTCTTTTTTACGCTGCATAGTATTTCATGGTGTATATGTGCCACATTTTCATTATCCAGTCTATCATCGATGGGCACTTGGGTTGGTTCCAAGTCTTTGCTATTGTAAATAGTGCTGCAATAAACATACTTGTGCATGTGTCTTTATAGTAGAATGATTTATACTCCTTTGTGTACATACCCAGTAATGGGATTGCTGGGGCAAATGGTATTTCTGGTTCTGGATCCTTGAGGAATCGCCACACTGCCTTCCACAAGGGTTGAAGTAATTTTCACTCTCTTTAGGCCTTCAACTGATTGGATGAGGCACCCCACATTATGAAAGATAATTTGCTTTCTTCAAAGCCCACTAATTTAAGTGTTCCTCTTATTTAAAAAGCAGTGTCTAGACTGATGGTTTATGAAACATCTGGGTCACCTAGCTGAGTTGACACATAACATTAAACATCACAGACCTCAATCAAGAAAATCTTAAAACCAAAGTGTACTTCTCTCAGCATGTTCAAAGGAGATTTGCATGTATTGGGCAGCCTGCACTTCCCGAGTTTATCCCTGGCAGGAATTTGGGTACTTTTAAAACAGCAACAAGATATAGTGTCTCATGAGTGAAAAGCTGGCTGATGTTACTTAAAATTGTACCCAAGAGTGTCACCTGGAGTGACCGTAGGACTTTAACATAGTTTCTCGGTAAAGTGAATTACCAAATGAAGCAATAATTGAAAAGGAGCAGGAAGCCAGATGAAAACCTGGCTGATGTTATCCAGGAATAAGCGCCTTGAAGGGAAGTGTCAGCTTTACAATTCTGTCAGATCGAAGAATAACCAAATAACCATTCAGTATGGGAAATAACTGGTTAAGAACTTCCCTATTCCTCTTACCTGTCCTTTCTCCCTTGCTCCATCCCAGAATGGTCAGAGATCATGAGAAGCCAAATGAGGGAGGAGGGATGGAAGCGAGACAGTAGGGAAACTAGACTGACCAAAGCAGTCTTCTAGATTTTTCTTACCTGAAGCAAGCTCCAGTTGGGTAAGGAGTAGCTACGGCATTGTATAAGGTTGAAAATTCTTGAATAGTAAGTGCAGCTGAACTCTAAGTAATAAATCAGTTACATTTCTATGTCTTAGGCAGTTATAGACTACTATGTATTAAACAAATGTGACCAGAGAAGGTGTGAGACTTCATCCAAGGAAAGAGGAAGAACTTGCTGCATTGAAAGTCAGAGTAGGAGACCAAAAAATGCTTTCTGATTGTATACTATAAATTGTTTGTTCAAAAAAATAGAAATTTAAGTAAGGATGTTTTCTAAAGGGTGATGATGCCATATTATGCAATTTCCAGCTGCATAAAATAACTTATACCAATAAGGAACATGAGATTGGAAAACAAAGCTCTCACAAGAAAAGTTGTAAAAAACATTCATGAGCCTCCCTCACCCACAAATAATGCTGATTCATGAAATAATGTGTAAAACAATTCTAATATTTAACCTTTTAAATGATTATTTCTGCTGACTTCATCATACGTTAATGCTAAATGTTTACCTATTTTTCAAAATATTCATTTGCCCTTTGGTATATAAAAACATAATTAAGTATTTTAAATGAAATAGTTATGTGTTCTGTACCTTTAAATAAATGAGACCAAATAATTTGACTGTAAGAATGTTAAAAAAGAAAATTTTTGGAAATAACATGGTAAATTGTACTACCTAAAATTTTACCAATACGCTGTTCTTATGACATTGCACATTTTGCAATGAGAATTGTAATAATTTATAGACAAAATAGCAAACGTTTTTAATGAAGAAAGCATGAAATAAAACAAAAATAGTATAAACTTTTAGTATAAAATACTAGTGAAAACATGGAAATATGAAAAAAGAGACCCTATACCCCACATATCTTATCTTGGAAAAACATTATTGCTTGTAATATTCAATACCTCATATTATAGTTAGTTACCTTTTGTGTAATACTCTATGCCCTAACATCATTGGACACAAAGGAATGTTTATATATTTCCAAAGAGGGAACATCAACTATATAGAGAAAATACATACAAATTTGAAAACATCCCTGAGTTTGAAAATTGTAAATCTTCCTGGACTTTGTCCTTAAAATCATCTTCCAGAATCTCATATGCCCCATCAGGATGTGATTATTCTATCATGCTGGTAAGATAAATGATTCCTATCAGCTTCAGTAAGTTCCTGCCTACCATTCGTCTTCTTGATTTCCACCTCCAATGCCAATGTGTGATGTACTCAACAAGCTTAAAATTGGTCAAGGTCACTAAATAAATGGTCTTTGGAGATGAGTGCTGCGATGGACAATCGGATTTTGACAGTTGGCAAATAAAGTACCTCAGACTTCCGACAAGTGACCACTGTCCACATAAAATTTTCAGGGTGGAAATTGCTGGAAGAGCATCATCAGCTGAAAATCTAATTTTGATCTTAAGGTCATTATTATTACCTTCAGTAGACACAGTTCCTGAGGTATTAGTATGTATCCACATCACAAGTTACACAACAATATTGAACTGGAATAGAAAACCTAGCATTGCTTTTATGTTATTTCTACCAACCACCTGCCATAAAGTGCCTTCTTTTATAATTATATATGTGCCTGTTTTTCTTAATAGAGTTGGAGGACCTATTAATAGTATATTTGTTCCACTTAGCTAACAAATATTGAAGATTCAGTAATTGTACCTAGAGAAAAGGGATCTTTTATGTCTCTTGCCATATTGCTCCTGCATACACAAAAAAAGAGGGTTTATCGTGGATTGATTAAAGGACATTCTGTCAGGCTAAATATTAGAGTATTAAAACTTTTAATGGGGTTAGACTATCAGTGTTAATGAAATTGGTTCCTTTCACTGTCTTGTTTCTGTATGAGCAAAATTGTGAGTACTAGCACTACTCACGTGGTAGACCAGGGTGATTTCTCAATATATACATATTTTATTCTCACTGTCAGCATCAAGACATAGACACAGAATTTCTGCTGTGACCTGAGAAGGTCTAAAGTCTACAGCGTGCAGCTTCAGCCTACTCAGTGGTAGGCGTCAAGGACAAATTGTGCTATTGTTGTTGCTTGATTTTTTTTCCAACTACTAGAGCATGTGCATTTTCATGCCACTAAAGTGTTAATTTCTATTATATGAATTTATATATTGGTGGTGGCATATAAAAACATAACTTAGTATTTTAAATGGAATAGTTATGTGTTCTGTGCCTTTAAATAAATGGGACCAAATAATTTGACTGTAAGAATGTTAAAAAAGAAATTTTTATTGGAAATAACAAGGTAAATTGTACTAAAATTTTAACAATACACTGTTCTTATCACATTGCATATTTTGCATTGCAAATTGTAATACTTTACAGACAAAATTGGGTGGTGGTGGTGGTAGGTTATGGATGCACAAAGGAGAGCTGACTAAATGATATACATGGGTTATCTGTTTTGGTATTTTGGTATTGAGGTTTGGTGCTGGATTCTCAACTAACAAACTACCACCTTTTCTGCTTTTCTGTAGTTTATTCATTTGGGAACAACATTGGGTTGGGCGGTAATTGGACCAACTTAGGTTTAGGGATTCCTGAATTTTCTGGCCCTTTAATACTTCATAATATACTCTTAATTTTATACCTTAATAACACCCTAGTATTACTTGAACAACATCTATTTTTATATTGGGACCTCTTCCTTAGCTAATAGGAGTTCTTTAACTTCCCTAGCTTCACTATAAAGTATATCTTTTCATGATTTTTACATAAATTTGAAAATAACTTATCATGTTATTCTAATTTATAAACCTCAAAGGATTTAGCACCTTTTCATCGCCATAACAACCAGGAGTCTAATCAGAGAGAAGGTTAACCATCTGAAAAACTTTCACCTGTACTTAGAGATATCTGTTGCAGAAGGTTTTCTTTCTTTTCTATTTTATTTTTTCTCTTTGTGAGCAACTCATAATTCCAGCTCAACATCTTAGCACTTGTCTTCCTCCCCTGGGTCCAAGATCAATAGCTCAGAAAAATTCTCACAAATACAAATCTTTGTAACACCTAAGAAAAAGTGAAAAATTCGAAGATACTAAGGGTGCAGGTTTTCTTGGAGTGGATCTATTTATTAATATAAGAAATCCAGATTGGCAAGTATAATGCAGGTAAACAATGGGAAAAATATTTTTATCGGGTCTTGTGTAACTTCAGTTCATGATTATTTTATGTCACTTGAGTCAAAACTGGGCCATTTCTATCTAAACTACATTGACATCTATTTTGTGCCCATGATCATGCTAAACTTGAGGAGGGAAGAGGGGAAACAGATGAATAGCTCTAATTCCTGGTATTGGTGAGAAACATATAAACACTGACAGGCCATTTCAGTGTAACAGGACACTTGCTAAGAGAAAATAGCCAGAGAACAGGGCAATTGATGCAGCATTAATTATCATGAAAGGCTTCCTGTAGAAGTCATCACCTTGAATGAGTCTATAATCACAGGAAGCAGTTACCCAGCCCAAGAAAGAGAGGGTTGGGAGTGAAGGTAAAGAAGAAGGCAGAGACTATTCAAGAGATCAGCTGGCTGCCGAGTGCCTTCTTTCCTGTTGCCTGGGTTACCACAGCTCTCTCATCTCATGATGATAAGAGTCAGTTTCTCCAGAAAATTTGTTGACTCCTCTTGTTACACGTTGACCTCTTGGCACAAGAATCCTGGAGTGAAAAGGTGGTAGTCACAGCTTAACATTCAATATGATATTTCTGTATCTCCAGGTATAAGTAAAGTGACTCACCTCTGGAAACCATGGTTTTTAGACATAGAGTAAGTGTGTAGGAGTAGAAAGCACATGTCACCAAGATGGGTTACTGGATTGATGGTAATTGTGACTACTTCTACTTCCAGATCTATGTATTCTATTTATAGGAGACAAAACACTAGGTAATTATGATTAAATTAGGATGCATACCACATCTTAAAGGATAAGAATCCCATCACTAAAGGATTATATCATCTGCAGACTAGTTCCTTGGATCCACATTTATTCTCTATCAGGCTGGCAAGTTATGATGCAGTGGTGCAGAATGTGATACAATTGCCAGATTCTATTGTCATATATTCACTCCCCTCCTTTGTTGTAGAGTATTTTGTTTCAAGTTTAGGCTATCAATTTAACCTTTACAGTGTTTTCTACATCCCTTAATGCTCAGATAATATTATTGAAGGACATACAGGCAGGAAAAGCAAACTCATTTCTGCCATATATATTGATTCCAGTCAAGACAAAATGCTGGTCCTATCATGGTGTGAAAGAATCAATGTCCGTACTTGTTACAAAGAGGAAGGTGGAACTTCTCAAGGTGTGGTGCTCTAGCGACTACCCAGTGTTGAATCCTCTTGCTGGTAGACTTGATATTCAACAGTGACTATAGTTAGAGTAATGTTGCTGTGTGGGAACACAGGCTACGCACGGGCCCACCTTGTTTTTAATACCTACACCGTGTTCCATGGCCACTATTATTTCAGGGTGCTATCATTCCCATTGTTATGATATAACCAGTTTTATAACATTTCCTATCATCTACATAGAACAGCCATCATTGAGTTTCTTAATGATATATTTGTCGCTCTCACTAACACATTCCCCCATTGCTTTATAAATGCGGTGTAGTTAAGGTTTGGCTGTGACCTCACCCAAAATCTCATCTCGAATTGCAATCCTCATTTGTCAAGGGCAGGACCAGGTGGAGGTAGTTGGATCATGGGTGCATTTTTCCCCAAGCTGTTCCTATGATAATGAATGAGTCTCATGAGATCTGATGGTTTTATAAGCATCTGGCATTTCCCCTGCTTGCTTTCACTCCATCCTGCTGCCTTGTGAGGAAGGTGTCTGCTCCTCCATTGCCTTCCACTATGATCATAAGTTTCCTGAGGCCTCCCCAGCAATGCATAAATTAAACCTCTTTCCTTTATAAATTACCCAGTCTTGGGCAGTTCTTTACGGCAACATGAGAATGGACTAATACAGTAAATTGGTACCAAGAATGGGGCACTGCTATAAGGATACCTGAAAATGTGGAAGGGACTTTGGAACCGGGTAACAGGCAGAAGTTGGAAGAGTTTGGAGGGCTCAGAAGACAGGAAAATACGGGAAAGTTTGGAACTTCCTGGAGACTTGGAGGGCTCAAAAGACAGGAAGGTGTGGGAAAGTTTGGAACTTCCTAGAGACTTGTTGAATGGCTTTGACCAAATGCTCATTGTGATATGGACCATTAAGTTCAGGCTGAGGTGGTCTCAGATGAAGTTGAGGAACTTGTTGGGAACTGGAGTAAAGGTCACTCTTGCTATGCTTTAGCAAAGAGAATGGTGGCATTTTGTCCCTGACCTAGAGATCTTTGAACTTGAGAGAGATGATTTAGGGTACCTGGTGGAAGAAATTTCCAAGCAGCAAAGCGTTCAAAATGTGACTTGGATGCTCTTAAAAGCATTCAGTTTTATGCATTCACAAAGATATTGTTTGGAATCAGAACTTATGTTTAAAAGGGAAGCAGAGCATAAATGTTCAGAAAATTTGCAGCCTGACAATGTGTTAGAAAAGAAAAAACCATTTTCTGAGGAGAAATTCAAGTGGGCTGCAAGAATGTGCATAAGTAATGAGGAGCCAAATGTGAATCTCCAAGACAATGGGAAAAATGTCTCCACGGCATTGTCAGAGGTCTTCACAGCAGCACCTCCTATCACAGGCCCTGAGGCCTAGGAGGAAAGTATGGTTTTGAGGGCCAGGCCCAGGGCCTTACTGCTTTTTGCAGTCTCAAGTCTTGGTGCCCTGCATTCCAGCCATGGCTAAAAGGGGCCAATGTATAGCTCAGGCCATTGCTTCAGAGAGTGCAAGCCCCAAGCCTTGGTGGCTTACATGTGGTATTGGGCCTGTAGATGCACAGAAGTCAAGAATTGAAGGAGTTCAGAGGATGTATGGAAATGCCTGGATGTCTAGTCAGAAGTTTGCTGCAGGGGCAGAGCCCTCATGGAGAACCTCTGTTAGGGAAATGCAGAAGGGAAATGTAGGGTTGGAGCCCTGAGAGAGAGCCCCCACTGGGGCACTGCCTAGTGGAGCTGTGAGAAAAGGGCCACTGTCCTCCAGACCCCAGAATGGTAGATCCACCAACAGCTTGCACCATGCACCTGGAAAAGCTGCAGACACTCAACACTAGCCTGTGAAAGCAACTGGGAGGGGGTCTGTATCCTGCAAAGTCACAGGGGTAGAGCTACCCAAGGGAGTGGGAACCTACCTCTTGCATTGGTGTGACCTGGATGTGAGCTATGGAGTCAAAAGAGATCATTTTGGTGCTTTAAGATTTGACTGTCCACTGGATTTCAGACTTGCATAGGGCCTGAAGCCCCTTTATTTTGGCCAATGTCTCCCATTTGGAACTGGTGTATTTACCCAATGCCTGTACCTCCTTTGTATCTAGGAAGTAATTAACTGGCTTTTGATTTTATAGGCTCATAGGTGTAAGGGATTTCCCTTGTCTTAGATGAAACTTTGGACTTGGATTTTTTGGGTTAATGCTGGAATGAGTTAAGACTTTGGGGGACTGTTAAAAAGGCATGATTGTGTTTTGAAATGTGAGGACATGAGATTTAAGAGGGGCCAGGGTTGAAATGATGTGGTTTGGCTGTATTCCCACCCAAAATCTCATCTTGAATTATAATCCTCATGTATCAAGGGTAGGATGAGATGGAGGTAATTGGATCATTCAGCAGTATCCCCCATGCTGTTCTTGTGATAATGAGTGAGTCTTATGAGATCTGATTTCTCCTTTGCCTTCTACCATGATTTTAAGTTTCCTGTGGCCTCCCCAGCAGTGCATGGATTAAACACCTTTCTTTTATAAATTAGTGTGGGACAGTTCTTCATAGCAGCATGAAAATGAACTAATACAGGTTTCTTTCTAGATATATTATGTCACATACTTATTTAGTAGTTTTTCTAGCATTATGTGTTTAAATATTTGTATATGAACATATAGTGTAAGTATATATTTTCTGTCCACTTGTATGTCTTTTGATTTCTTCCTCTATCATCTGTCTCAGCAGTTCTGCCATTTTTACTTCCTTAGGCATGACCATTACTTCTTCAAGATTTCAAGAGCCATCCTAGAATGTCTGCCACTTCTGGGCTATTGTCGTGATGGCAAATTACATATCAATGAAGAATGCTTCCATAGGGATACACTCTCATTTTACGAATTTTAAATCATAACTTCTTCAATCCAATATCCTAAAAATTCAGTTGTATTTGTGTTTCCCTGGCTCCCATTCCTACATTGGCTAGGTCATACAGGTCCTTTGTATAGAGCCATTTGTCTTTTAACAGAGCCAACACTTCTGTGACCAGGTTAAATTGTAAGCTGCCTTTATTGGTCTGGCAGCCAGAAATGGGAGGTAAGGGCAGACACTGAGGGGGAGATCACATGTTTTCTTACAATTCATTTTCTCACATAACGGGTCCACTAACCTGTAATGGGAATGGGTAGTCTACTTATGTAGATCCAGAATGTTTAGGATAGTCTAAGTATTCAAGAGTTGAAGTGCATATGTCCCCATGCAAGTTTAGAGCCCCATGCCTTATCAAACAGGAGCTCAGCCTTGATGTAACAGACTGTTTGGCTGGAGAATTAAAATTTCTCTGGTAAAATGCTACCCTAATAATTAAATCTTGGGCTTAATCCACAGTTGTTGTTTTTAACTCTGCAAGGCAATATATAAGAATCTCCTTACACATCACTTAAGCACTTAAGACATCTTCTGCTTTCATTCATATTAAAGTAATATTTAATTACCCTAAGCATTTAATCGTCCTTCTCCAGTGCATCACTAACACCCACTAAAAGCCATTTAATTTCATAGTCATTATAATTACTATTTCCCTCAATCGCCTGAAAGACATGAGATATTGTACTTCTTAGGAAACTTCCTCCTTATGACATCCTGTATACCACTACAAGTATATGGTTTATTGTGTCAAGAGTACAGCATGCCATCAGCACCCACCTCCCACCAGTAAAGGGATCTTGCTTGCTGCACGCGCGGTTGATGACACAGTTACAGATCCTATTTTAGAGGCCTTCTTAGGACCTGTTTTGATACCAAGTGTTTAAAATTGTTTCCAAGAAAATTATGTTTCCAAATTTATGAAACAGTAATTTGTGTGGAAGAGAGTTCTATAATGAATAAGACTCACATAAAAAATGAGAGAAAAAGGACTGGTCAGAGTTAAAAGTGTGTCTGGAAGCCTTTCACAACACAAACCAGCCAATTCCACAGGGAGCTCTGGATCTGGGCTGATTCTCCAGAGATTTTCTGAATCAGGGCAAGTCTTTTAACCTTTGTAATAGTGATGCATTTGGACTTCCCACAGAGAGAAGTACAATCTTTGATGAGGCAGGTCTCTTTCACAAAGATAAATTTCTAGAGAATGAGTAGAATGTGAGTCATCAAAAGCCAACAGTCTCAAGAATTGGAAGAAGGAAGACCTAGGTACCGAGAAGTTATAAGGGTGGCACACCATGCCATCCCTACATTGAGGGGTATAGGAAGAATAGATTTGAGGAAAAATAAACTTCTATTTCAGAGGAACATATTGCTTTTCATACTTCCTTATACTTGGCAAGTCATTTTTGGAGTTAGGATGCAAAAAATTATTATAATAAATTGCAATTCATTTGTTTGAAAGGTAAAGAGAAAATGATGTCTGGTCCCGAGATTGTGTGAAAATAAGTAGAAAGCAAATTGATTTGCTTAAGAAAAAAATATGGCATGCTAAAGTAGAAAACCATCACTCTTTTATTAGTTTATATTTTTATATTTTCTACTTTATACTTATGGCATATTTGAATTAAATTTATAATAGTTTTGAAATATACTTAAGGAATGCAGTCAAATATTAAAAATTACCTAACCCATGGGAAGTTTTTTTTATAAGAGGTTGGTTATCTATACAACTTGCAAAAATATTTTATCCACGTTTTGGATCATATACATGAAACTTATTTAAACTGTATTATTTATAGCTGTAAGTTATTTCCTGAACTGTAAACTCCTTCAGGACAGGATACATGTTAAAATCATCTCTCTAGCCCTGCTAGCACATTCTTCAAAGGCATGTACTAAGCCATTCTTCACTATTATATTTTGAGTGAGTGAATGAATAAAATGTATCATTTTTTCTAGATATCAAAGATCGACATCTGTCAAACATAAAAATAGAAAAATATGAAGAATACAATAACACAACATACATGCAGCCATTGAAAAATTATCTAGCAGTACATATTTTAAAATAAATTCAGAAAATGAGGGGAAAAACTAAACTTCACGTCATTTCAAAAAAATTTAATTTGTAAAAGTCATGAATATTTCTTAAACAAAATATTTAAGTTGAAATTATACGTCCAGGAAACTCTCAGTTATCTGAATGAATAGAATTATTTGCAGATCAATCAGCTAGTTTATTTTAAACTTGAAGATTGGACAGTGTGCAGTAATATTTTAAAGTTTGTTTTTAGGCACTACTGTTCAGTGAATCTCTTTTATGACAAAAATTATAATAAGCGAAGTGTGATACAATATATATTTCTTTTAAGAAGGCTAGAACATAGCATTAAATGTTACCATCCTCATTACCGTCCTAAGTCAGTCACTTCACGTTACTTTTTGCTCAGGTTGATGTGCGCGTTCACAGTCATTGCCACACTCCCATTACCACCTTCCCTGTCATTTATCATTAGTGTAAGATAGAAAGCCAAGAAGAAACTTAACATGATAAGGAATATGTAAAAGAAATACAGCAAATAAAATGAAGTGGTCCAAATAATATTCTTTGCATAATCCTGTATAGTGCAAGTTAGAGAAGTAATATTATTTTTGTATTTGTTCCCTTTCTAATATTGTTATATAACATATATGGTAAATATGTTAATGATATATGATTAAACAACAAGTATGCAGAAATTTATAAATTAGTGAAGTAAATTAACAGTTGTCTTCTCATCCCAGTTTCCTTCTCATAATTGATGAAGAAGGTGAAAAGCACAGATTTGTGATTCAAGATTTTGGTAGATTACAATATGGAGAATTTGAGCTAGACCTATGCCACTGTCCATTGATGAGAACCATGATCCCAAGAGTGAATCCTTTCTGTTTATGAAGTTCCTACCTGGGTCAAAACTAATTATTGAAAAACTGAAATGTAGAAATATTTTCTGAATATATAAATATATCAAGAGGCTAGTTAACACTGTAAGCTCTTGGGAGTTGTCTATCATAATCAGGCATGTTGAACCAATCTGTCCTCCAGATGAAGTGCTCTGTCTTTCCATACCTTTAGCTATCAATTCACAGAACCATGCAAACAATTGCTACAAAACCAGCAAACTGGATTTGATAGAAAAACAGTAAAGTAAGGCAATGAATCACATAGATCCTCTCCTTAGAGCTGACAAAAAAATGTCCATTAGATTACCAGAAAAAATCAAGTCTACATAAATAAGAGAGGCATATAATAAAAGTAAAAAAGATTGAATTGTCTCAATTATATTTAGACTCTCAGTCATTGGTTGCTTGCATGAAGATTTTAACAGTGCTACAGTGCTGTGTATACATCAAAACATAAGATTAATTACAAGCTCCTGACCTGAAAGGAGTACACAGTCAATGATATTGCAACTGGGATATAGCTAGAATGTACCTGACAATTAGACCAAAGTCCAGTGTGAACCCAAGGCAAGATTGTTGCCAATGTCTTTATTAGTGATTAACAAAATAAAGAAATCATTCTAAGTATGTTTTTTCCCTCTAAAATGGAGAAAAATACTGACATTTTTCTGTTAGACTTCCTCCAACAGGATTTGTGAAAGGGAAAGCATTTTCCATTAAATTAAAATGGAGACATTTTGATCATGTTAGATAGGGTTGCTTAGTTCTTAACATCCATTTATGCCTCCTGCGTGTCTTGCTATTTTGCAGTAATGGCAAAGCTGAAAACTATATTTCCAAGAATCTCTTGGTAGATGTTCTAGATGCAAATTAAGTTTTATCGATTATAGGAACTTAAAAGGTTTACAAGATAAAAGAGAAGCCAACGTCAACTTACTAGTGTTTTTTTTTTTTCTTTATTTAGCAAGAAAAGCCAAGCCTGTGAGGACCTAGGTGTCTCTCTATTTCAGTCAACAGCCTCATGGATGTGTAAGGCAATATCATAGATTCAGTTGCAGCTTCCTGATCCTGGTTTTCTTATCCTTAGATCAATAGATTTAGCAGTGGCCATGTGATTCTCACTTATCTAGCCTTTCCAATACTTTATAAAATTGTTGCAGCATCTGCTTTTCTGTTTAAAATAGCTAGAAGGGTTTCAGTTGTTGGGACAAAGTGTAACTGTTGTCAGCAATAGAAAGTAGAGATGGGGAATAGAGATTAGTTTGTTTCTTACGTCCAAAGCAATAATAAGGCAGAGGTATCAGACATGTAAACACAAACACGAGGTCAGGAGATCGAGACCATCTTGGCTAACATAGTGAAAACCTGTCTCTACTAAAAATACAAAAAATTAGCCATGAAAACCTGTCTCTACTAAAAATACAAAAATTTAGCCAGGCGTGGTGGTGGGCGCCTGTAATTCCGGCTACTCAGGAGGCTGAGGCAGGAGAATGGTGTGAACCCCTGGAGACGAAGCTTGCAGTGAGCCGAGATCAGGCCACTGCACTCCAGCCTGGGCGACAGAGTGAGACTCCATCTCAGAAAAAAAAAAAAAATGGAAAAAGTCTTTCTTCAATGTCCTGGTCTCATCATCTTCCAAAGTGACAACCTATGATTGATGAATTCCCTATGTAAACATTAAATCTGAAATGTCTTAATCATTGAGTAAACATTTGGAAAATGCCTTCAACGTCACATCCCATGAGATCCATTCTCTAAGGATCAGCCAAAGAAAAGAAGCGGTTATTTAAACATTTCAGAGAAAAAATGTATGATGTATGCACCACTGAAAAATTACTTTTAAATTTTTTATTTCTAGTGATTACAGATACATAATAATTGCACATATTGATGGGATATATGTGACATTTTGATAGAAGCATACAATGTATAATGATAAAATCAGAGTAATTGGGGCATCCATCACCTCAAGCATTTATCATTTCTTTGTGTTAGGAACATTCCAATTCCACTGTTTTTGTTATTTAAAAATATAAGATATATTATTTATATCATATATTTATATGTAAATATATAACAATATTAATTATATTAACTATAGTTACCATATTGTGCTATTAAATACTAGATCTTATTTAGTCTATCTAATTGTATTTCTGCCTCCATTAATCATCCCCTGTGTATCACCTCCTCCCCAGTACCCTTTCCAGCCTCTGGTAAACACCATTCTACTCTCTATATTCATGACTTCATTTTGTTTAGCTACCACATATGAATGAGAAGATACAGTATTTGTCCTTCTGTACCCAGCTTATCTCAGTTAAAATAACTTGTACCCAAAAAACAGGCAATGACAAATGCTGGCATGGGTAAGGAGAAAGGCAAACCCTGAAACACTTTAAGGGGGAATGTAAATTAGTACAGACATTATGCAGAACAGTATGGAGGTTCCTCAAAAAACTAAAAATAGAACTACTATATAATTCAAACATCCTAATTCTGGGTATGTATCCAAAAGAAAGAAAGCATTATATTGAAGAGATATGTGCATTTTCTTGTTTATTACTGCACTCCTCACAGTAATCAAGATATGAAATCAACCTAAGTGTCCATCAACAGATGAATGAATCAAGAAAATATGATATATATATGCACAATGGAATGTTATTCAACCATAAAGAATGAAATTCTTTCATTTGCAGCAACATGGATGGGACTGAGGAATATAATATTAAGTGAAAATTTTGTTTTTTAATTAAAGAAACAGAAAACATAACATCACTGATTTTATTCCTTACTTTATTAACTTAAGAACAAATCAGCACTTTTCAGGGAAATACTCAGAAGTGTCAAAGATACTACCCTGATTTGATTATTACACAATTTATATATGTATCAAAACATCACATTGTACCTTATAAACATATACAATTGTGTCAATTAAAAACAAAATAAAACCTATTTTTAAGAAAACATCATCATAGAAAGTTCTCCTCACACAAATTGTTCAAGTACAAGCTGATTGATCCTCTACCGTTTCATTTTTTTAATAGTTTCTAAAAAATATTATAAAATGCCATATAGGGTGTTATTAGATATCAAATTAATGCTCTGTTCAGAAAGTGACATACATTATTTTTGTTCACAATCCTTGGACAAAACTAGAAAAGGGTGTTACCTAAAATATTAAGAAGCCCCAAGTCCTATCCTTCCATAGGATAGACATGGGCACAACAAGAAATATTTGGAAAACGTGCAACATATAATGCATATAATGCATATAATGCATCAGTCTGTGAGGCATAGGATTTTCTGCTACTTCAAGTACTCCCTCTAGAATTTACTTTAGTGTGGGTCTATTGCTGATGAATTTTCTGCTTTTGTTTGTCTAAAGGATATTTTCATTGGAAGTAGAGTTCTGAGATGATCCTTCTTTCAGCATTTTGAAAATGTTATACTTTGTTTTCTTTGGTTGAGAAATCAGATTCAAGCTAATTGCTTCCAAGGAATTTTATTCTTCCAAGTTTCTTTACTCCACAAATTTCAAAGGATATAAAGCATATGGATACATCTTTGACTGCAATAGAATTAAACTGGAAGGCAGTGACAAAAAGATAGCTAGAAAATATTCAATGCTTAGAAAGTAAGTAATATACCCCGATGGGTCAATGAACACATCACAATGGGTATTAAATAATACTTTGAAGTGAATGTTAATAAAAGTGTTTCATTTCAAAACTTGGCTGTTGCAGCTGAATAATACTTAATGGAAAGATAATCTCTTTAAATGCATGTAATAGAAAGCAAGGCTGAAAATCAATGTACTAAGCTTTCTTCTTTAGATTTTAGAACAAAAATAGCAAATTAAAGTAAAAGTGTGAAACATGAAATAATAAAGAAAATAGCAGAAATTAATAAAGAAACATACCACAGAGTTATTAAACCAAAAAATGGTTTTGAGACTAATAAAATTGATATATCTATAGAAACAAATCAAGAAATGTACAAAGTAGTTATACATCAACTAATACATAAACAATATTGGTATTTAAAATGTTAGCACTAATATAGAACCTACGTTTATTGCAATGTTAATAAAATAGTTCTAAAACCAACATTATGAAAGAAATTTGAGCAATATAAATACAATGAACACGTTCTAAGAAAAACAATTATAAAACTGACACAAAAATAAAGGCTGAACACACACACACAGAATATATATAATTTCTTGCAAAGAAAACTCAAGACTTAAATGGCATCATGGTGAATGCAACTTGGCGTCATTTTATGACTTGAGATAAAGGAAGCTCACAAAAATACTTCCCAATCCCTCCCACTCCCCAGACTTTAAGAAGAAAATTCAAATTCACATAAGGATGCTCTAGGTCTAAATTAAGAAGCACAGCATGCTAGGCCAGGCTCTAATACAAGCTGGGTGTTATATTTAAATATATGTTATTTGGGAGGTATAAACGTATTTTATTACTGGGTTCACATGGAGTGAATATCATTAATAAATATAAATACCCTCTCCGAATTAAAATCAATATTACTAGACAGCAATAACAGCATAATTATAATTATAGAATATATACAACTTGACAGGAAATATACTAAAACAAGTATGAGGTAGATATTATTATCATTTTTTAAGTTAAGCTTTTCCACATTTAATTATTTCATTTATTCTGAGATTGGTACTAGTAATATCCACATTTGATGAGAAAGCTGTGTCACTAGAAGAATAGTTAACACACCCAAGATTGCAAAGTTCCTTTTTTTTTTTTTTTTTTTTGAGACGGAGTCTCGCTCTGTCGCCCAGGCTGGAGTGCAGTGGCAGGATCTCTGCTTACTGCAACCTCCTCCTCCCAGGTTCACGCCATTCTCCTGCCTCAGCCTCCCGAGTAGCTGGAACTACAGGCACCCGCCACGACGCCCGGCTAATTTTTTGTATTTTTAGGAGAGACGGGGTTTCACCGTGTTAGCAAGGATGGTCTCGATCTCCTGACCTCGTGATCCGCCCGCCTCGGCCTCCCAACGTGCTGGGATTACAGGCATGAGCCACCGCGCCAGGCTGATTGCAAAGTTCTTAAGTGCCAAAGATATTAATCCCAGATTTCTCGGCCTCCAAAATCAGTGGTCTTATTCACCACTGCAGCATGCTAGCTTACCCACTTACGTTATTACTTTCCTCAGTTCATGGTAAGTAGGTACTAGCCTCAGGGATTTTGATCTGGTCTCTTGGTAGCCTTCTTTCTAGAAATATACACATAGCCAGGTGTGGTGGCCCACTCCTGTAATCCTAGCAATTTGGGAGGCTGAGGCGGGTGGATCACCCGAGGTCTGGAGTTCCAGACCAGCCTGCCCAACATGGTGAAACCCTGTCTCTACTAAAAATACAAAATGTAGCCAGGCATGGTGGCACACGCTTGTAATCCCAGCTACTCAGGAAGCTGAGGCAGGAGAATGGCTTAAACCCAGGAGGCCGAGGTTGCAGTGAGCTGAGATTGCACCACTGCACTCCAGCCTGGGTGAAAGAGCAAGACTCCATCTAAAAAATATATCTATAAATAAAAAAATAAAGATATATACATAAACACACACACACTCTTTTCTTTCATATATATTTATATATACATATTTTTCCTTTATACATATTTTTTCTTTTCCACCTACTGTGTTATGTAGTGATCTTTGAATATAATAAAGCATACCAAATATATTTTGAATACTGAGTGATCTATTGCCCACAGGTGACCATGTGCATCCCCGTGGTTTAGGTGTAGCCACAAGGAATCTGATATTTTTTAAGGGCAAGTAAAAAACCAGGCATGATACAGTCATTTACAAATACTCTTCATTTAAGCTAATGCAGGTATGAGGCAGGGTCGTATCACCCTTGATTTATAAGTAAACACATTGTGTTTACAAAATTAGAAGAATTGACTAGGGCCATAGCCAGTTATTAATAGAATTAGTATTCAAATCCTGGTTTAATCCAAGTAATTTTTCTGCTACTATTTTATGTCATATATAGAAGGAATATGTATACAAGAGTCAAAACAATTTGCAGATTTTTAAAAAACAATTTCCCTTGGTTTGTCTAATATTATGAATGCCTTTGAGAGAAACAAAACTTTCCCCAAGTGTGCGCAGAAAGCCATTAGTGACTTTCACAAACCCCGGCTCCTTCACTAGACCATCGGAGTCCAACAGTCCAAATTGCTTTTCATTACAAGTTTTGTCACAGCATTGTCTTTATTGCACCAATGGAATCACCTTGTGGCATACTTTCCCTCATTTTTTTTTTTCTATTTGTAGTTTACTCGAATGAAAAGAACAGCCACACAGGAGAGTGCCAATTATTTTTTATTGGTCTTTTACTCATATATCTTACTTTTAGACTGGAGGGAAAACAACTGGATCTGTAAACATCAAACTCACATTAGAGTTCTGCATTTTCTTCCAATTAGGGTTTATTTTCCTAAAATTCTGTTGATTCATATCCCTATTATGCACTGTTTACCAGCATCTGTCTCCTCATTCTTATTTATTATCTAACCATCACCCACTGATACCACTTAATATACTACTCCAGGTGTTGGAGATTTTTCCCTTCTTTGCTTTATTGGGCATCGAATAAAATAACAAACCTAAAGATATTTCCAAATTCTCAGCTTGCTCCTTCATGTGAAAGAGGGACTCGCACATGTCTGAACTATCGGGAGAGCTAATTTGTATTCCTTTCGTGCTGAGCAATTCCCTGCAGAGTCCTGAACAATCAATTGTACATCACAGCAGTGAGACTAGCAATATACTCCTCCCATATCTGACATTCACTTGATTATCTCAAGAATGTCCTTGTATCACTTTCTATTCTTGTTGATAAAACATTAGACAAATTGTTTCCCTGTTCCATTTGTTTCATCCATTTTCTTCTTATTATTTTAATTAGAAACAGGAGATAACTTAAATTTGTTATGTAATTTACTCCTCCCTTGATTTTCCTCTTTAATATCAATAGTAAATGATATTTTTCCTTTTGTTTATGAGGTTTTTTATAGATATATTTAGACTCTGTCTAAACTTGCAATAATTGTTTAATGTGATATGGAAAAAAGCATACTTGTAACTAGTTTCAGTTAGGCATTTGCACTATTAATACTTCGGGTAATTCTTTCATGGGATCATTTATTCTTCCTTTAATTAGGAAAGAAAATATTTTTAAATTGGTAACAACTGCAATTATCTTTCCGTGGCCTCTCTTAACATCTGTTTACAGTTGTATGTTAATGTATCCTATTTAGATTGGAAAGCTTTTTACTTCTCTTGACAATTTGAATAAGAAGTTTAATATTATTTATGCAAACGTATGTCAATTCATGTTTACAATGAGAAAAATATTCAAGATTTCACTATTCAAGAACCATTAATTTTAATGAGATAGATATAGCTAATGCTGTAAATATTAAAATCAAGATGTTTTCCTACTTAAGTATTAAATTACAGAATATTATACTATGTCATATAATTAGCATACAAACCTTTGAACATATGTTATAATGAATGTTTTAAAAATTATACCATGACTATTAACTTCAAAATACTACAAGTCTGTTTATGTGGTAAGTTCAAACAATGAAAACACATGAGAATTGGGAAGTGACATTCATTCTGTCATTTACTAGAACTTATTTCACAGTTGTCATAAGAATATTTTCTTGATAAGATAATTTAGCAGTGAAATGTTAATATAACGTTTATAATATAAACAACTTAATATTTTTCAATTGTTTTCATAAACGATTATATATGTTTTCAAAGAAACGCATGTATGAGCAAATAATACCACCTAAGAGAGTCATGGAAATTCGGCCAGTGTTAATAGTTGAGCTATGACATAGAGAATGTGAACAATGACATTTCAAGCAGGGGTCCAGAATCAAAGACATGTAAAGCACACGGCTGGCTTAGGAGTAGGAAAAAAATCTATACTAACTTTCTAGGGTTGCCATAACAAAGTACAACAAACTGAGTATTTTAAACCCACAGAAATTTATTTTATTTTATAGTTCTGAAATGTAGAATTCTGAAATCCAGGCACGGCCATGCCTCTACAGAAGATTCTAGGGAAGAATCCTTCCTTGCCTCTTCTAGCTTCTGAAGGTTGCTGGCAATCCTTGGCTTTCCTTGACTTCCAGCTGCATCATTTTAATTGTTATGTTACATGTGTAATTGTACGTATGATACATATATATGATTAAAGGTCATATGTTAATATTAATTAAATATTATTTATTTAATTAAATATGTAACTCAATATACATGTATATAGTTATATATCTTAAATATGGGCTTTAATGTATCATGACATCTTAATCAATATATCATGTAACTATATACATGTATATATAGTTACTATATATAGCTCCCACTATCCACCATCCACTGACTTGGTAGTTCAATTTCAGTAGTTCAATTTCACATGTATAATGTTTTCAGAACTGATAACCAATATCCCAAATATATATATATAGTTGTTACATGATATATTAATTGAAGCCAAAATATTAAATATCATTTAAAGCCCATGTACTAAATATTAAATATGGGTTTTATTAAATATTAAAGCCCATATATTAATATTAAATATGGGCTTTAATTAACAATCACATAGCTATACATAGTTACATATATAATCATATGTACATATGATTTCCTCAGCCTTCCTCTAATATATTTTTATTGTTCCAGGGTCCCATCCATAATATTAAATAATATTTGATGGTCATGTTTCCTTGAGCTGCTCTAACTCTGACACGTTCTCAGACTTTCATTATTTTTTATTATTTAGGCCATCTTGAAGAATGCTGGTAAGACAGTTCATAGAATACCACCAGTTAGGATTTCTCCGATGTATTTCTCATGATTAGACTGCAGTTACAGGTTTTGGGGAGGAAGCCCTCAGAGATAAATTGCCATTTTCATTGCATCATATCAAAGGTCCATGCTATCAAAACGATGTTCACTGTTGTCATTGACTTTGATCGCCTGCCTATTTAGTGTTTGCAGAGTTTCAACACTGCAAAGTTACTTTTTTCCCCTGTAAAAACTTTGGAAGAAAGTCATATACACAAGCTACATTTAAGGAGTATGGAGTTCTGCTCTCTCTCCTTGAGAGCAGAATATCTATGTGAAATTTATATGTACTTCTTCCATATCGGACATTTATCTCTTCTCCCTTACTTATTTAATCATTATTTGTATCGATACGGACTCAACTGTGGATATTTTTGAGAACACTCATACCTTCTAGCAGTACAAGGTGGTGCAGGTTCATCATGTATTTCCTTCCTTAGTCCTAAAATCAATGATTTCCTAAGGAGCCTTCATTCCTATTACTCAAGAATGGTATTAGAAACCAATTCTTGTAGCTAAGTATGCTCATCACTATGAAGTGTCATTGCTTTTGGGCCCTCTCAGATGACATAGCAACAAAATATATGTGTGTGTACTGACCTGTGTATACACATACCTATAAATGTTATTTATGTAAATATTGGAATCTATATTAAGCTAAACATGAATTTATATCCATAACCAAATATATTATTTTAGCCACCTCCCCTTGTTTTTCTGTAATCTCCCAACCTAACAGTGAGAGACCTAGCTCCCACTCTTCACCATCCACTTACTTGGTAGTTCAATTTCAGTATACATGTATCATTGTTTCAGAATTGTTAACCAATATCTAATTGAAAAGCCATTGTATCAACTAGAGTACTGACTTCAATCATATTTGAAGTTACTTAGGTTAGTACCTTTTCCCCATCCCCCCTCAGTGAAGTCATTTAATACACTTGTACAGACTTTAATATTTTAACAAAAATTATCTTAAAACAATTATTAAATTCATATATAAAGGTTTTTTATTTTTACAGAAAAAAATTTTTACAGAAAAAAGACACTCTGGCCACATTTGTTAATTGTCAGTAAGTTAGAATGACTGCCATAATAAAATGATCCTTTTTTTTTGAAGGCAAAATATACTTTTTAATTGTTCCTATAAGATGCTTACTTAGTATTATTTTGAAGTTATCTTTGGCAGGGTAAGATATAATGTTGCAAATACTTTACTAAGTAGGAGTTATCCACATTATTTTTCAAAAATTTTAGGACTCCAATAGGGATTTAATATTTATGTTACCATTTTTATACAATTATATTTCTGAAGTTTTTTTACAACTGAAAATGAAATGCCATCTATCTTGAGAAAAGCAAACCAATTTGTGATGTCTCCAGGCAAATTTTACATATCCCATTTGTTTAGATTACCAGTCAACATTTTGTACAAACTAAACCAACTCAGAATCTTCTGAGATTACACTAGCAAATTTAATTAAAGAATAGCTCTATGTGTACAAAAATCTCTCCTCCTAAACTGTTAGCATAGTCCTAAAGTTGAGAGAAGCAACAATTAAATATTGTACCGTTTTATATCTTTAACCTATCTTTCAAGACTACTTTGAAACCAAGTATAATAACAATCTAGGCACCTGAACACACCATGAAACTTGTTGCCTTCAGTAGCATAACATTCTTCCTCATCAGTGGCCATCTTTGACAAATTACTTTTTTGAAATCCTACTCATTTCCTGAAAAACAACACCTAGGGTATGATACTGAGGAATCAAACCAACGTGTAGGAAGAAACATAAAACCATTTATCTTTAGCTGAGAAGATATGTGTCCCAGACCTAGAGTTCTCATAAAATTCCTTGTGATCTTGAGCGCTCCCCTTTATCTCCTTTCTCTCTATTTCTTTATTTAAAAGTTTATTTGCTTAGATGTACTTCAATGAATCCTCTAACTTTAATATAATATGATTTTCTATTAAAAAAATCACATATGACATTCCCTATCCCTCTAGCCACATCTATAAATGTATATAACCTATAGCATGGCTTCCCAGAAACAAATGATGTAGAAAGCAACTGAAAAAAAAACTAATAATCTGTTTCATTTTAAAATTATTGTTCCTGAAATTTTATCAAAACCTACAAAGGGACTAGTAGTAATTCTGAATATGGATCTAATCATTAATCAAAATCTTATCCATAGTTGGGGCAACCCCAACAACCCAAATATATCTTACTGGGATGATCTTTCACCAGTATACATACTACTTCATAAAGGGGTTTGGAAACAACAGGCAAGAGTTTCAGAACAATTTAGTGAGAAGCATCTCAATAAATCATTGAGGATTCTGCTCCTCACACATAGGATTTGCTTTGGAGTCAGATTTTTACAAACTGTACTTTGAAAATATAGAGTATTCTCACTCTTCAACACTTAAGTACATAGAAGATATTTATAGCCCCTTGCATAGCATCCGGTCCATGTCTATATCTTGAGTCTCGTGGCCCACTCTTCCTTAGAGTCATCCATGCTACAGCCCTTGCCAACTACTTGTAGATGCCCAAATGGGATCTTCCACCTAATGCATCTAATATGTCTTCATGCATGCTACTCTTCTGAATGTAATTTCCATTTCATTCTGTTTTCTATTTTCCATTTATTTCTGAACATTTAATAGACTCATGCATTTTCTGAATCTCCCTACTTATTTGGAGTTTAACATAGTTGTTCATTTCCTGATTCCAAAGTCGAATTTTATGCATATTTGCATGCACTGCATTTTGTATTGCTGAATTACTAGGTTTCTCCCCTTTGGATTGTACTTTTTTTAAGACCAAGGACAATGTCTTACGTTATTTGATATTAGCAACATCTAACTAAATGGGGTAGTCACTCAGGAGATGCCTCCTGACTGAATCAGTGAAAAGTCACTCTTAATTTTCTTAACATACATTTTAAAAAATTCATAATAGGCCTACTGGGTTTATGAATATAGCCATTTGCAATTTATCTAATCTTTTAAAGTTAAAACAGACCCCAACAAGAAAAGTAAAGGAAATTAACTTCTGATTGAGCTGAATTTGATTAATCTTGGTTATGGCCATTTATGAGTAGATTGACCTTAAACAAATTGCTTACGTTTCATGAGACTTAGTTTTTTTTATTTTAAATAATTGAATACAAATAGCTATATATCCTGTATTATTAAGAGGTTTAAGTAAAATAAGAAACGACAATAGTCCCTACTATATGCAAGAAATATCGTGAATAATAATTATATTCTTCATATGATTAATTTGAAGTTTAATTACTTTCTAAAAGATTTAAATAATGATTAGATCTGTATATAAGTCCCATAACCATGGAAAACTATCAGCCAAACAAATCCTTAGATATCAATTTAGTTTTTTATCTTAAAATTTGATACATCAATATTTTTGCAAGTTACAGAAACATCATTTTTTAAAAACTTCATTTAACCTTAAATTAGTATAAAACTATTTAAGTAAATGACCAGACAAAATCATCAGGCACGTTGGGCATATTTGACTATCAATAACATAATAAAGATAGTCAGTACTTGTATCAAGGGTAAATTACTGGCATTCAAATTTCTACTAGGTTCCAATTCACATTTATCAAAATTATATGCAAGGTATGAGTCCAAATGGGACCTAATTGTATTAAAAAGTGAAAAACTAACAAAAAAGAGACTATTTTCACCACAGTCAATATCAATACAGTGTGACAGATATCTGCAGTTAGGAGTGATAAAATTATATCATACTATTATGCCATAAAATAACCAATTAAAAGTGGTTGATTACTTTGTTAACAAAAACATTAGATTAAAATATCAGATTTAAAAACTAAATTTATTTTTCTTCTATCCTAGACTTTTTCAATTATAGTCCTAGTAATAGATGGTTGAACAGTTAATGCCACAATAATTCATGCAGTTAAATACTAAGAGAAAAATAAGTGGCAATTATTCTGAAATTGAACTTTGTTGTTGACTTTTTAAAAATTCTAAACTAATACTTTGGACATGTAAAAGTAATTTCATGACATTAGTACAATTCTAGATATTCTCAGTAAGATATCTCGTACAGAGACTATAACGTCTATAGTATACAGATACAATCTAACTAGAGCTATAAAATCACAGCAAATCATGTTGGAAAATATTGATACAAGAAAAATACAGTCACTCCCTCATTGACATCTGACAGTCTCATGGCTTTAAATATCATCTATACTAGGAGAACTCATAAATGTACCTCTCCAGCTCAAACTTTCTTTCGAATTCTATACTCACATATTAACTGCTTACTTAATAACTTCACCCAGATGCTTTGTCAGATTAAAGCAGAACTCACTTTTAAACCTTCTTATCCTACATTCTTCTCAAGTAAGTGGCAATATTGTTCTTCTAGCAGTTTAGGCTCACTCTTTGGACTCATCTTTGACTCTTCTTTCTGTATGTTCATAAACAATCCATTAGGAAAGGCTGCCAGCCCTGCCTTTAGATCTATCCGCTATCCAACCACTTCCCAACTCTTTGGCACTAGCACTATAGTCAAAGCCATATTATCTTTCCTCTGAATTATTGCATTAGTTTTCTAATTGGTTTGCCTTCTTCTGCCTGTATTACTCCAGTCAACTCTTAGCACAATAGCCTGGATTATCCTGTTAAATGTAAATTATAACTTTTCTGTTCAATACTGCCTAATCCCACCACTAACACATTTTTAGTCAGTATTAAGTTTATCTAGTTTGTTGCAGCAAGAGAAAGTTCACACCAGAGGAAACCTAGGGAATCTCAATAAGACAGGACTTAAAGGGAGGACCTTATTACAAGATTCTAAAGAAGAATTAGGAAAGCAAAAGTCTGTTTTGGAGATATATTGTTAGTAAGCAGGGCAGTTAGCAATTAGGCAACTTTGTATAATTGTTCAGAAGGCAAGAATAATGTGAGGTTTTAAAGGAGCAGCAGTCACAAATGAGGAAAGCTATTAGGTATGTTGTAGCTGTGATGTAGCCTTGGCTGCGTCCTTTTAGAAACTTTGTTGATGTTATAAGTAAACGCAGACTGATTACCAGTAGGACTCATTTTCACCTTCTCAGAGCTCATGGAGGTACCATCTACTCATTTTAGGGAAAAAAGAGAAGAAAGAAAGAAAGAAAGAAAGAAAGAAAGAAAGAAAGAAAGAAAGAAAGAAAGAAAGAGAGATAGATAAAACAGTATTATCCCAGTGAACAACAAGGCCCCATTAAATTTTATCACACCTCTCCGACCTTATTTATTCATACTTTAGTCACTCTTTTCTGTACACACTTTTGTCTCGGTGTTTTGTTTCAGTTTTTGTTTTTCAACAACCAGGTACGTTTCATCCAGGTACTTTACACTTGATCCTCTTCTGCCTAGAATGATTTTCTTTAAGATACATGAATAGGTTCACTTCTTCTCCAGCTTCAGATCCTCTCAAAGGTCATATTCTTTGGGCTGCTTTCATTTTCACATTGTTTTAACATTGCAAATCCCACCCTAAATATATTCTCTATCTCACTTTTTTGCCATATTTTTTTTTCTTGAGAACACTACACAATCTGGATTGCTATATATTTTATATATCCTCTGTTTATTGCCTGCTCAATTGTAGTATATGCTAATTTTTGTGAAGGCAGTAATTTTTGTCTGTCTTGCTTGTTGATGAACTTAATCCTTAGAACAGTGTTGAGCACAAAGTAGGTGTTTAATAAAGATGTGTTAAAAGAAAAGAAAATGAGTAGGACATTTTTTTCTCTGAAACTTAATCACAATTGTAAATTTCAGGAGGCTAAGATTGTTAATTTCCTACATCACTGCTCATGTTTGTGATCATTTGAACAATGATAGGTCTTTATCAGGATTATATTAATTTTGAAATTAGAGTGTCAAAAAGCCCAAAGTAAATACAAGTTTTAATGGGTTGTTATGAATCATGCTATAATTTAGTTTTTTATAGTTTTATAGAATTATTTTGGAGACATCTTTGAAAATTTAGAACGGAAAATAGTGCAGCATCTGTGGAGGTATGACAAAGCAAATTTACCCCATAAAAATCCTGACTTAAGACATTAGAAATAAATTGAGGCTGCTATCCTTTAGGTTTGGAAATGTTAACATATGAAATTATCAATTTAATAATCATAATAATATTTACTGTGACAATAAATCTAGCATTTTAAATATCCACATTTTTATATTACAAAATAAAACATTTGTCTTACCTTTTTCAGCATCCCTAGAATGGAACTTCTAAACTTTTTGCATTTCTCCAGTAATAAGAGTGACTTTGTTATTGATAGTGGATGCCTAGAAATATGCTTCAGTTTATGCTACTACAATGAGTCAGGGGCCCCTCAGTAGTTTCAGGATGGGGGCTAGCTATGCCGGAAAGACAAAGTGTATGATTAGTGGGTTGGAGCTTTGAGCAAGATGATATGAGCTTGACATTTGGAGAGGAAATGAGGGCTTGGTCAATTATTTCATCAATCAAGCCTACAAAAAAAAAAAAAAAAAAAGCCAAGAAACGCAATGGAAACTGAAGCTCCCTTGACTTGTCTGGGTGGTGAAGGCGTTGATGTGCCAGCAGAGCAATGCATCCTGATTCCATGAGGAAAGGACACAAAAGCTCCGTGTTTGGGGCTCTCTTAGATCTCATGCCACAGGTTTCCTCTTTCAAGTGGTTCTAATTTGCATCCTTTACAGTAAAAGCGTAATAAAAAAATAGCACTTTTCTGAATTCTGTGAGTTGCTCTTGTTAATTACTGAATCCGTGGGGTAGTGAGAACCCTGGATTGGTAGCCAATTGGTCAGGAGTGCAGGTATTTTAAAATTTTTGGAGCTTGCAGTTTGTCTGAAGTGAGGAGAATCTTATTAAGGGCTGTGCCCTTACGAAGTCTGCACTATCTCCAAGTAGTGTCAGAAGAGTATTGTGCATATTTATTCTTCATTCAATTTAGTATTTTATAACTGCCATATACAGGAACTATGATAGGCACAGAGGATGACACAAAGATAAAAATACACATGATCATTGTTCTTGAAGAATTTATTGTTCAATGATGAAAAAAGACTGCAAATAAATAATTGAATTGGCAGATGCAAATGCTTCCATTTCTTTGTAAACACACAAGGGCAACTGACTTGTCTTTTTTGGGAGGAGAAGAGAGTGAGGGCGAAGAAGCAACCTGTGGAAAATGAGGAAGAGACATTGAAGAGAGGTGAGGTTTGACTTGTTTTTGAAAGGTGTTAAAAAATTATAATCTGAAATTGGGGAAAGATCTTTTAGGTAGAGGACATCATATATGCAAAATGACTTAAGGACCTCAATATGAACTTTGCAGAAGTGAAATTCTGGAGATTAATATGCATCTGGAGACTAAAAAAAATCTTGATATGTTTTTGGTCTTTACTTAGTAGGCGTAACAATGACCAGCCATTGGAAGTTGTAAGTGCAGTGATATTGTCTGGTATGCACATTTAAACTTTAAATTGGTAGCAAAATGTAAAATGACTGGAAGAGAAAAGCATGAGATAGGAGGCAAGAAAATCAGGAGGTTATCATAAGAAGTCAGGATAATAAGAAGTTATGAGATAATGTAGACATGATTTCAACAGCAGTGAAATGGGAGGACTTAAGAGAATTTGGAGGTAGAATTTACTTCATTGGTTTATTAAATATTAGATATGAGCAACAAGAAAGGGGGAGAAGTTTGCCAGGTTAATAGGTCAGAGTTCTTAACCTAGGTCTACATAAGGGACACCCGGAGGCACCCGGGTACCTCTATATGGGCTTAGACATGTGTACATGAATGCAAAACTTTCTATTTTTGGAGAAATATCTGTAAGTTCCATTATTTTTTTCAAGAGCAATGATAATCTAGAAAAGATCAGAAACCATTGCAGCAACATATGTGAAGTATTATTACATGAGGGAATGAATAAACAAATGATATCTTGTTTGGAATAGGAGACAGGGGGAACAGATAGGCAGAGATGATCCCTGCTTGTGGAGAGAAGTGTTTTAAGCTTCCTACAGAACAAATATTTTGAGGATCATGTATATTCACCAAAGGCAAATAGAAGCATTAATCATATTAAGTGCATAAAAAAGATTAAAACTTGGCAATCATTGATGTACATGAATTTATTTATTCCCTGATATGAATTTTGATATAAATTTTATGGATATTTACTTTATCATATAAGTATACCATCGAGTAGATTCCAAACGTTAACTTTCCTGCTTTTAACTGAAGAAAATATCTCCATTCAAGCACTGCATCACCCATTACAATATATTAAATTTCTTTTTTTTTTTTTTTTGAGACAGTCTCACTCTGTCGCCCAGGCTGGAGCGCAATGGCGCAATCTCGGCTCACTGCAACCTCCACCTCCCAGGTTCAAGCGATTCTTCTGCCTCAGCCTCCAGAGCAGCTGGGATTACAGGCATGCACCACCACACCTGGCTAATATTTGTATTTTTAGTAGAGATGGGGTTTCACTATACTGGTCAGGTTGGTCTCGAACTCCTGACCTCATGATCCGCCTGCCTTGACCTCCCAAAGTGCTGGGATTACAGGCATGAACCACTGCGCCCGGCCATTAAATTTCTAAATACTTAAACATTTTAAAAATGTAATCACAAGACCTAAATGATTGCTCATGCACTTTTGCACACTGATTTAATTCCTTCAGACTTACTGTGTCTGTGTTTTTAAAACTGAATGTGTGCATTTTTAAAATTCAACAACCTCATTTTTAAATCTTTGATATATTTGAACATGCCAAAATTTGTAGCCTAAGAATGTGTACAGGTAATTCGCTAAGAAGCCTAATTCACATTATATCAAAGACAGGGGGCAAAAAAGAGACTGATAAAACATGCCGTGGCTTCCAAGCTTTCATTACAACAATCCTGGGAGCATGAATAGCTGAAATAAGGCCTTTATTATGTCAAATAAAATACCACCTCAGAAGGATCAATATGAGCAAAATACTCATTAGCAGGAACAAAATCCTAGTGTAAACAGCTTTAAATAAAACAGAAAGGGGCATCAAAAAACAAAGAAAGAAAAGTTCAATCACTGTCTTATATGGATCACTGTGATTCAAATTTCTTCCTGATCAAAATGAGTAAATTCGTCTTTTTTTTTTTTCTTCTCTTTGAAAAATGTATTCACATAAGCAGTTAAGATATGCTTCGTTTTCCAAATCCTCTTCATTTCCCAGGGTCAGCAGTTCTTTGGTTATAACTTCTTTTTTTCTAATAAATTTATTGAGATACCATTTACATATTAGAAAACGCACTCTTTTAAAGTGTACAATTCACAGAGCTGTGCAACCATCATCACCATCTAATTTTAGACATTTTCTTTACTCCAAAAAGAAACCTTGTACATAAAAGCAGTCTCTCTCCATTTTTTCCCTCTCCTAACCACTGGCAACCACTAATCTATTTCGTCTCTATAAATTTGCCTAGTCTAGATTTACCATATAATTGCACAATATGTGTTGTATATGGCTGTTTTCTTTCACTTATAACATTTTCCAGGTTCTTCCTCATTGTAAAATGTATTAGTCCTTAATTTATTTTTATTGTCAAATATTATTCTATCATACGTATATATCATATTTTGTTTAACCATTCATAAGTTACAAACATTTGGCTTATTCCACTTTTCAGTTACTATAAATAATAAATATGCTGATTTGAACAATTGTGTCAAATTTTTTCCTGGGCATATGTTTTCAATTCTCTTGGTTATGTTCTTAGAGGCAGAATCTCTGGGTCATATGGCAATGCTTATTTAGCTTTTTGAGTAACTGACAATGTATTTTACAAAGCGGTTGTGCACTTGACATTCCCATCAGCCATGCATGAGGATTCAAATTTTTCCACAGCAGCAACAGCACTTGTTGCCTAGTAAATTCATCCTAGTGTGTGTGAAGTGGTACCTCGTTGAAGTTTTGATTTACATTTCACTAATGACTAAATATATTGAGCATATTTTCATGTGCTTAAAGATTACTTGTATATCTACTTTGGATTAAAGTCTATTTAAACCTTTTGCCCATGTTTGAATTGGCTTGTTTGAATTTGCCCATGTTTGAATTGGGGCTGGGTATGGTGGCTCATGTCTCCAGGACAATATTGTCACCACCAGGACAACACTGAATAGAAATGATGAAAGAAGATATCTTTGTATGATTCCTTACTTTAATAGTAATGCATTCAATCTTTCATATTAAGTAAGATGTTATCATTTTATAGATTACAATTATCAGGTTGAAGAAGCTCCCTTACATTCCTAGTCTACTGAGTGTTTCTATCATAAAAAGGGTGTTGAATTTTACCAAATGATTGTTTCTGACTCTATTGAGATGACCATGTTGTTTGCCTTTTGTTCTATTCATATGATGTATTACCTTGATTGAACTTTTATACATTAAACCTGTTGCATTACTGGGATAAATCCTTTTTGGTCATGTTATATAATCCTTTTTTATAATCCTTTTATATTGTGCAATCCAGTTCATTAGTATTTGGTTGTGGATGCTTGTGTCTATATTTATATTGCCTACTTGTTTTTAGTTGTTGTTTGTATTTCTTGTGAAGTCTTTGTCCAGTGTAAGGATTCAGGTGAAATTGGTATCATGGAATGAGTTGGAAAGTATTCCCTTCTGTTATATTTCTCTGTTTTTGTGCATGAGTTTGTTAAGGATTTATATTAGTCTTTAAACATTTGGTAGAAGTCACCAGTGAAGTCATCTGTGCCTGAACTTTTATTTGTGAGAAGTTTTATTTTTTCAATTAATGTACTCTCTTTGCTTGTAGTTGCATTCAGATTCTTTATCTCTTCTTGAATCAGTTTTGGAGTGTGTCTTTCTAGGAATTTGTTTCGTTTGTCTAGGTTATTCACTATACTGGCATACAATTGTTTATAGCCTTATCTTATTTAAAACCCCTTTAATTTCAGTAAAGTCAACAGTGATGTCCTCTCTTTCATTCTTGGTTTTAATAATTTAAGTCATCTTTCTTTTCTTGGTTAGTCCAGCTAAAAGTTGGCTATTTTTTTTTCTGTTCAAAAAACAAACTTTGAGTTTTGTCAATTGTCTTTATTATTTTTCTTTGCTCTGTTTCATTTTTTAACTTACTTCCTTCATTCTTCTTGTTTTGAGTTTAGTGTACTCCTCCTTTTCTAGTTTCTTAAGGTTGGTTGTTACAGCCGTAAATTCCTTTAAAACCCCTGCCTTAACTGCAGCCTATAGGTATATCATGTTGTACTTTCCACTCATAAAAGTATTTCATAATATCCTTTGTAATTTTTAAAAAATCTATTGATTAAATAGGAGTGTCATATCATTTCCATAGATTTTAAGTTTCCAAAATTTACTTCTATTACTGATTTTAATTTAATTCAATTATGGTCAGAAAATAACCTTTCTGTGATTTAACACTTTCCATTTAATATGGCTTTTTAAATGCCTAACAATCTAGTCTTTCTCTGAGAATGTTTCATGTGTATTTGGGAACAATTTGTATTCTGCTGCTTCTAGGTTAATTATTCCATAGATTTCTGTTAAATCTAGTTTTTTTATAAAGTTCTTTACGTTTTCTATTTGCTTGTTACATTTCTGTCCAGTTGTTCTATCCATTATTGAAGGTGAGGTGCTATGGTTTGAATTTGTCCCCATCAAAACTCACTTTGAAACTTGATTTCCAATATGGTGGTGTTGGGGTTACAGGCCAAGTGGGAGGTATTTTGGTCATAAGAGCAGCTCTCACAAAAATGGCTTGATGCTGTTCTCACAAGAGTGAGTGAGTTCTTGCTCTGGTGAGACTGGATTAGTTCTTACAGGAAAGGATTAGTTCCCATGAGAATGGATTGTTATAAAGTGAGGATGCTCCTCAGGGTTTGCCCTTCACATGTGTCTGCTTCCTCTTTGACATTCTCCACCATGTTATGAAGCAGCACGAAAGCCCTTGCTAAAGCTAGGGCCATGACCTTGAACTTCCCAGCCTGTAGAACGCTAAGCTAAATATTCAAAGTATTTAGAATACTCTGTAGGTTTCTAAACCTCTTTTCTTTGTAAATTACCCAGCCACATGTATTCTATTATAGCAACACAAAATGGACTAAGACATGAGGTATCTAAGTATCTATTATTACTAAATCATGTATTTCTCTCTTCAAAAAAGATTAAAGCTGAAATGACAAGATACTTCATAATGAATCAGAAAAATAAGCAATCATTGATATTGAAATATTGCTATACTTCTTTTGTAGGACCAAGCAACTCTTTTCAGAAGATTTTCTGTATGCATTTTAAAAAGTAATTCTCTAAATAACATTTGATACACTTTGTCATTTTAACCCCATATTCATCAGTTTAACAATACACTGATCATATAAATCTATAGCTGTTGTGGCATAAACCTCATTTATAAAAATTACATATCTATTTTTAATAGGGCTATTATAAAAGCATGCTATCTAAGAAAACAAACAAAACCCCCAAAACATGTAACCATGTTTTTTATTCATTTAAAAATATATTTGTAATATTTGCTAGAACTTAATAATCACTCAACAGTCATTTTTCTTTCCCAAAACAGCAACATGTTTTTGATTCTCACAGAAGTAATTCTAAACTTTCAACTCGATTTTGAAATCCTTACATTTATAACAATGTCAATTGTTCTCATGTCCTTTTTAAGAAGTTGTATTATGTTTGCCTGTCATAATTTTTCTTCTACCACTCCATATTGCCTCAAAATAACGAACATGCATTAAATGATAAATATCACTTGCAACTTCTTTTTAAGAATACTACAGTATGATTTTGCAAGTCTGGAGGCTTGATCTAATTTAGGAGAATTGATTCTCTTTTACAACCCCTTTAAAATTGTCAACTTCAGGTCCTACTAATGTATATTAATTCTACATTTTTTGAATCTTCATATCATTCATTATAATTGAGAATATGGTCACAGAATTGGGGTTGAGAAGTAGAAATACTAGAGTAAATACGTAGTGAGAATATTGAAAATCTTGTTCCTTAGACTTTTTCATCTGGACAAATTAGTGGAAATATTTTCAATGACAAATTTCAGAAAAAAAGATGAATAGCTTCACTATTATACAAAGAAATAGAGTCAAATAAAAAAAATCTTGCCAAACATTGAGGTCATCACCTTTTTAACTCTTCATGGTTTTAACAAGGCATAAAACTATGAGAATCACACTTAGATTTAAAATAGCTAAAAAACATTTGTTTCCACATTATTTTTTAGAGTAGAATTTGCTTAGTTCACAATCAAAAGAACAAATCTATTTTATGGTATCTGTTGCATCTATAAAAATAGCTGCATCACTGTTTGGTTGATGCTTTTGATAGATAGGATTTTGTGTTGAAAAATTATTATTATCATACTTGAGAAGCTTGTCCTGAAAGCTGTTTAGCAGAATTCTCCAAATAGAAATGGTATTATTTTTTAAAGAATTACATTAAATGTTTATTTGTCTCGAGTGGCTTACTTATTATCCAGAAAGAAACACCTTATACAGAATACTTTAATAATGTTCAGCGATATTTTATTTATTTACCTTTGACCTATTAATCCCACTTCTGGCAATATATATTGAAGATATGCCTCTAAAATTACAAAAATGAAGATGAACATGATTATTCTTTGGCATACTGTTTGGAATTGCAAAATATGGGAAACGTTCTAAATGCCCATTCATAGGAAAATGGTTGTGTAAACTATGCAACTTTTACACAATGGAGTATTATGCAGCTGTAAAACGGAAAGAGGAAGATTTCTGTGAACTGATATCCAGTGATTTCTAGGATACACGATACACTGTTAAGTGAAAAAGAGCAGATTACAAGAAAAATCTATAATCTATTACTCTCCATGTAAGAAAAAAAAAGGATGTGCTGCCATAACCCAAATGTCCAACAATGATAGACTGGATTAAGAAAATGTGGCACATATAACCCATGGAATACTATGCAGCCATAAAAAATGATGAGTTCATGTCCTTTGTAGGGACATAGATGAAATTGGAAATCATCATTCTCAGTAAACTATCGCAAGGACAAAAAACCAAACACCACATGTTCTCACTCATAGGTGGGAATTGAACAATGAGAACACATGGACACAGGAAGGGGAACATCACACTCTGGGGACTGTTGTGGAGTGGGGGGATGGGGGAGGGATAGCATTAGGAGATATACCTAATGCTAAATGACGAGTTAATGGGTGCAGCACACCAGCATGGCACATATATACATATGTAACTAACCTGCACATTGTGCACATGTACCCTAAAACTTAAAGTATAATAATAATAAAATAAAAAAAAGAAAAAAGGAAAAAAAAGGATGTGAAGAAAACATGTCCATGAACAGTTAGGTCGTTTCCACAGCTTGGATATTGTGAATAATTCTGCAATAAACATGGGACTACATATATCTCTTCAAGATCCTGATTTCTATTTTTTTGATATAAAACCAAGTGTGAAATTGTTTGATCATATGGTAATTCTATTTTTAATTTTTTTAAAAAAATACTGTTTTCCATAGCAAATGCACCATTTTACATTCTCACCAGCAATGTATAAAGGTTCCAATTCCTCCACAGCCTTGCTAAAACTTATCTTTTTAGATTATGCAAATTAAAAGATGTGAGGCAATATCTCACTTGTAGATTTAATTTGCTTTTCCCTCATAATTAGTGATGCTGAGCATTTTGTCATGTACCTATTGGGCATTGGTATGCCTTTTACAGAAATGTCTATTCAAGTCCTTTGCCCATTAATCAATTATTTGGATTTTTATGCTATTGACTTATAGGACTTCCTTATGTATTTTGGATATTAACCCTTTATCAAATATATTGTTTGTAAATATTTTCTACCATTCCATAGCTTGCCTTTTCACCTGTTGATTATTTCTGTTGCTGTGCAGAAGCTGTTTAGTTGGATGTGGTGCCACTTTCTAATTTTGCATTTATTACCTGTGCTTTTGGTGTCATGTCCAAGAAATGATTTCACAGTTGACAGCATATAGGAGCAACCTAAATGTCTGACAGGTGAATGAATAAAGAAAATGTAGTATAAACAATTCTGCCATATGTGATAACATGGATGAACTTGGAGGACATTAGGCTAAGTGAGATAAGGCAGTGTAGAAACAGTGAGTGGAGTAGTGATTTCCAGGATCCCTTTGGGGGGCGGTAGCAGACTCAGGCATGGCGGGCTGCAGGTCCCGAGCCCTGCCCCGCGGGGGGTGCTGCTGAAGCCCGGCGAGAAGTCGAATGCAGCGCCGGTGGGCCAGCACTGCTGGGGGACCCGGCACACCCTCAGCAGCTGCTGGCCCGGGTGCTAAGATCCTCACTGCCCCGGGCCAGCAGGGCCGGCCGGCCGGCCGCTCCCAGTGCGGGGCCCGCCAAGCCACGCCCACCCGGAACTCTAGCTGGCCGCAAGCGCCGCGCGCCGCCCGGGTTCCCGCCAGTGCCTCTTCCTCCACACCTCCCTGCAAGCTGAGGGAGCCGGCTCCGGCCTTGGCCCGCCCAGAAAGGGGCTCCCACAGTGCAGCGGCGGGCTGAAGGGCTCCTCAAGCGCGGCCAGAGTGGGCACCGAGGCCGAGGAGGCACCGAGAGCGAGCGAGGACTTCGAGGGCTGCCAGTACGCTGTCACCTCTCAACATCACTAGTAACAACAGGTACTGACACCTTAACCCTCCACATTATGATGCACAGAAGTGGTACAACATACTTCTCATGGCATTCCTATAAAAATGCATAACCTTCAATGAATCGTGAAAAAGTGTCAGATAAACCCAAATCAAGGAATGTCCATTACCTGAACAAAAGCTTTGAAGTATGAAAGACAAGAAAAGACTGGGGGATGCTGTGGACTGCAAGAGGTAGTCTATAAGGAATGTGGGATCCTGAGAGAATCCTACAACAGAAAAAAAAAAAAAAAAAACAGTGAAAAAAATGGTGAAATTTAAATCATGCTTTTGTTGGAAAATTAGCATCATTTTAATTCCCAGGTTCAGATCATTGTACTACAGTTACTTTAGATGTGAATGCTAGGGTTAGGTCAGTAAAAGGGTATATGAAAATTCTGCATGATTTTCCCAGTCTTCTGTAAGTCTAAAGTTAATTCATTCAAAATGTAAACCTAAAAAAAAATCATTAAACTAAATGACACAGCTAAGCCATTGGTAAAATAATGGAAATCTGTGGTGTCAGGAAAGGAGTCAAAACAAATCTAGGGAGAAAACTGCCATTTGCCATGGGTATTTGTTGCTGTCTCCAGGTGGCCTAAAGCCATGCTTTAATAAGGTTTTACTTAAAAGGCACAAAATAGCCAGGTAAACCTTCAAAACAGAGGACAGATCAGATATTATATAATTAATAAAGGTTTACACCTGAAATGAGAACACTAGATAATTTTCCACAGTGCATAGGAAAATGGTGATACTTGCCTGTCTCTCTTTTGTTTTGGGGTGGATGGAAAAACAAAACAAAACAAAACAAAGAAAAAAAACAGAAAAAAGGAAAAAAAAGATTTATTTCATGGCCACTGTCCTACTAACAGAAATAACGAGGCAGAAATTTAAAATGGTCTCAGGTTGACATTATCCAAAGTTTATGGTACAACCAAATATTTAAGAAAAATAAGTTTGAAAGATTTATTACAGATAAATGTATAGAGATCACACCAAACAAAACAAAATGAAGCAAAACTCACAGATGGACTTGGAAATGAACATTCTTTAATGAAAGCCAGCCAATACACAAGTAGAATATATCTTAAAATGTATATGTATATTTAATATGTTTAAAGACTGGAAAGATAGTATGAAAAGTATTATGAAGGAGGAAATACATATCAAAAATGACAAGAGAATTTTAAAAATAACCAAATCTAACTATATTAAATTGTAGTAGGAATTAAAATAATTACTTGAAATTGGAAACCCAACAGACTAGATAAACAGGAAGAGAAAATTAATGAGCTGGTAGAAATTGCACAGGAGGAAGGTGATGTAATTTGTGCATGTTAAAAAATAAACATTTAAGTCAAAGCCACCAAAAATTTTTCACAGTATATGAAAAATAATGCTTAAGAAACTCCAGTGTAGCTGTCATATGCGGTTGTATTGGAGGGCAAAAATAGCAGATGGAGTCCTACTTCTTGTGGTCTACCACAATAATGCAAACGGGAGGTAATGAAGGCATGCATTAGTGTAGTGACCATGGAGATGGGATGAATGAAAAGAATGCAAAGCCATTTTGAAAAAGACACATTAGTATATGATGGTTTTTTGATAAGGTTTTCAGCATTTCCTTCAGATTAATCATCTGTATTAATGAAAGTAGAAAAACTTGGTGGACATTTTTTGAAACTAAAAATATTATAAATCATATTAGATTGTATTTTGACAACCGGACTTTTAAGAATATAATTTGCCTAATTTGATATGATTGTCTTGTTAAAATGCAGATGCTATGCCATTTAATTCGGTCTCTGCAGCATTTCCAGGATGCATACATAATTTTGTTGACGTTTAGAGAAATAGGAAAATCACACATTCCAACAAGGGAAGTTTAAACAATTCAACATTAAAATACAAATACTAAAATAAACAGCGCTAATACATTTTAGCTGAACAATGTACTTTGCATGGTGTTTGGAATATGGTTTGGAAACAAGTTTATTTCTCCATTTGGGAGATAAAGCAAAGCTCTATTTATAATCAAAAGCAAAAACAAAAATCAGTTTTCCGAAATCTATCAAGTATGTATTCAGTGTAGGTTAAACATTGGTTGACTTATTTACTGTGGAATGGAATATAATAGTTGGAAGGCACCTTTGACACAGTCTGGGTTACAGACTGTGGTGTTATGATATGTGTTGGTTTTCATCCAGGGTTCCTAGTTCATAACTCCCATCTCCCTTTACAGTATTTTGTTATAATGTTGGGTGTGTTAGGCCTCAGGAGCAGGCTTCAGGAAACAGAATCTCTCTCCTGCCATCCTTCCACCTGACCCAAGGCAGGACTTTAATCTTTCTCCATCTTTATGATTGTGAGTCTTAAGACCGTTCCCAGAGAGAGTCCCACCTTATACTCCAGGGGGTGGGGGTAAGGAATGCTAATGTCATGAAACTTCCATAAAAACCCAAACGAGGCCGGGCGCAGTGGATCATGCCTGTAATCCTAGCACTTTGGAAGGCCGAGATGGGCAGCTCACCTGAGGTCAGGAGTTTGAGATCAGCCTGGCCAACATGGTAAAATCCCATCTCTACTAAAATTACAAAAATTAGCTAGGGGTGGTGGCACATGTCTGTAACCCTAGCTATTCGGGAGCCTGAGGCAGGAGAACCCCTTGAACCCAGGAGGCAGAAATTGCAGTGAATAAAAGAAAATCCCAAACAAACTGGGTTTGAAGAGCTTCCAGATTGCTCCTGGAGTGGGGAGAACCCAGGGAGGGCAAGGAAGCTCCCTACCCTTTCCACCATATTTTGCCCTACACATCTCTTCATCTGTATCTTCGCAGTATCCTTTACAATAAGCCAGTAAACATAAGTAAGTGTTTCCCTGGGCTCTGTGAGCCGCTCCAGCAAATTAATCGAACCCAAAGAGGGGGTTGTAGGAACCTCAACCTGAAGTCAGTTGGTCAGAAGTTCCAGAAGCCTTGATTTGAGACTGGTGTCATAGGTGGGGTGGGAGTCAGTCTTGGGGACTGAGCCCCCAACCTGTGAGATCTGATGCTATCTCCAGGTCGATAGTGCCAGCATTGAATTGAAGGACAACCAGCTGGCATGCACTGCTTGATGGTGGGGAGAAACCCCCATGGATTTAGTCATAGAAGTCTTCTGTGTAGGTGATTGTTGTGGTGTTGGTGTGAGAATAGAGGAAAACCCGGGTTAGATGGTTATTCTCCAACCACAAACCTTATATAACTTTCTTAAGATCACACAAATAGGAAGTGGTAAAAGAAGGATTTAAAAAAAATCTTAAAATGGCATAAAACTATACTCTTGTCACTGGATAATATTGCCTCTCTGGCAATTTGACCAAATCACAGCTAAATTTACACTTAGAGGATAAATCTACATTTCATGTTTGTTCTCATTGTGTTCTGATAGGCTTGAAATGTCAAGCACAATTTCATTTAACTTGAATTTAATTTCAAATTTAGAACATAAAAAATTATATAAGCTTCAGAATAACAAAGCCTCTTTTAACAGTCTTCTATTCAAAGGGGAAGCAAACTAAATGGTTACACTTTATCAGTGAATTAATATATAGCATCCAATGTATGGCCATTCAAAATCAGTTCCCAGGCCTGGCACGGTTACAGGCTCATGCCTGTAATCCCATCAGTTTGGGAGGCCAAGCCAGGCAGATCACCTGAGGTCAGGAGTTCAAGACCAGCCTGGCCAATATGGTGAGACCCCGTCTCTATGAAATATACAAAAACTAGCCAGGCATGTTGGTGCATGCCTGTAGTCCCAGCTACTCTGGAGACTGAGGCAGGAGAATCACTTGAACCTGGGAGGCAGTAATACTGCCCAGATCACGCCATTGCACTCCAAACTGGGTGACAGAGCAAGACTCTGTCTCAAAACAAAAACAAAAACAAAAACAAATCATTTCCCAAACTACCTTTTTCATTTTATCCAGGGCCAATAACGCTCAAATATTTCACAGTGAATTCATTTGGAATACTTGAACACATCATACACTTCAAGGTTGGAAAATACTTTCACCTACTTCAGTCCTTTTTATATTTCAACTATTTTTTCATTTATCTGTTAGGTCAATTTTCTAAATTTATTCTTTTTCATGTATTTCCATGATATTTATTAACAACCTATCAAAAAACTATATCCCAAATTATACATTTATGCCAAGATACAAACAAGGAACACATGAAAAGTAAAAACTTTAAGTAGCCATAAGCATAAATAATGTTCAGTCTTATTAGTAAACAAAGGAATGAAAATTATAGCACAAAAACACCAGTTTTTACCTACACAAGTGGAAGAAAATTTTCAGTCGTTATGTTGATAAGAATGCAGAGAAACCAGTGATGATACTCTTAAATAATACTGGTCAGAGTGTACACTGTCATCTCTTTTTTGGAAAGCAAATAAGTAATATGTGTCAAAAGCTTTAAAATATTTTGCCATCATTCATAATTATTTTTGGAAAAATAAATAATGAGAAACCAATCATAATATATTGAAAGGTTCCAAAAAGGTTTAAAAATATCCAGAAACAAAAACAAAAACAAAACAAAACCCAGAGAAACATTATTATCCATCATGTTTTTATATGGTTAAGTAGTTAGAAGACAAGCACTGGCTTAGGTGCTAGGGATAAAATATGAATGAGATAAAGTTCCCATGCTCAGAGAACTAAGAGAATTAAATAGCAAAATATTGCAAACGGAAAAAATGAATCACAAAAAATAAGATGTAGCTTTAAAAAATACTCACCCTGGCTGGGCACAGTGGCTCACACCTGTAATCCTAGCATTTTGGGAGGCCGAGGTGGGCGGATCACCTGAGGTTGGGAGTTCGAGACCAGCCTGACCATCATGGAGAAACTCAGTCTCTACTAAAAATACAAAATTAGCCAGGCATGGTAGCGCATGCCTGTAATCCCAGATACTCGGGAGGCTGAGGCAGGAGAATCGCTTGAACCCGGGAGGGGGAGGTTGCGGTGAGCCAAGATCATGCCATTGTACTCCAGCCTGGGCAACAAGAGGAAAACTCCATCTCAAAAAAAAAAAAAAAGAAAAGAAAGTACTCACCCTCACCCTACAATGGGTTTTGCGCATGTATCCCTTACCCATGTTCCTAACATTCAGCTCTGATCAGGCCGCTGATGTCAACATTTTATGTGTTTGGTATAGGTGTTTCAAACACATTCACTCAAGAAGTGAACAACCTTTAATGTTTCCTTGAAATATAGAAAATTTGTTTTGAAACTTAGTATGAAATACTTAGATATGAAAAGGCCATTCTTATGCATTTCTTTGACAATTTACATGGACATGAGGATTCTTTTTATTTTATTTTATTTTATTTTTTGACATGGAGTCTTCCTCTGTTGCCCAGGCTAGAGTGCTGCAATGCCATCTCAGCTCACTGTAACCTGCTGGGTTCAAGAGATTCTCCTGCCTCGGCCTCTCGAGTAGCTGGCATTACAGGCTCCCACCACCATACCCAGCTTATTTTTGTATTTTTAGTAGAGTCGGTGTTTCACCATGTTGTCCAGGGTGGTCTCCAACTCCTGACCTCGTGATCCACCCGCCTCGGCCCCCCAAAGTGCTGGGATTACAGTCTTGAGCCACCGCGCCCGGCCGAGGATCCTTATATAAACTACTAAAACCTGTGTTTTATTTTATGTTACTAAATAATACTAAAAATAAACATTTTTATTTCAAGCATTCCTGAAACTCACTTTATTGTTAGTTTTACTAAGGTGAAATAGCATAGATTTTATATTGTACATATATCATAGAGGTGCTATATGGGCAAAAACAGACTTTTAGAGTCTAGCCCACTTTTTATAGATTTCTTTTAAAAATCAGATTTGTGTTTCAAATAAATGCCATTTTCAAAAAATACATTAGTATGTAAGATATGTTCATTACAGGCAATCCCCATTTTGCACAGTAGTAATGGACTGTGAAAGTGACCATCAAATTAGACCCATACAAAGGAATCTTAATAAACAATGGGACAAAATATGACTCTTTAATGACCTTTATATAGTTTTCATCAAAATCTTCAAAATTCTTATTTTCACTAATGATAAATTAAAAAAATAAATTATTTAATATTCTTTAAAATATTACAAACATTGAGAATTAAAGCTTTTTTGTAAAATACTTATAAAGTATAGCATCAACAGTATTTGCCTTCTTTTCATTGCAAAATGCACCGTGAAGCAAGTATCTTTCATATGCCTAACTTTTTATCAGTTTTCAACACTTTATCTTTTGTGCTTTCAAAGTGATGAAATATCTTCTGGAGTTCCCTTAATGTGAAGCTTTTGCCAGTGTCACTTCCTCTGGGACATACTCATCATTTTCATCACCATCGCTTTCCTCGTAATGTCAACATGATCACCTTGACTAAGTTCCTCTGGCTGCATATCTAGATTTTCTTGAAAAGTGGCACTGCCAACATCGCCACACCCAGGTCTTTATCTTTTGTAACTCCATTTAGGTTTGATTCAAATATCACTACCACTATCATCACTCTTCCAATTTTTTAACTGTTATTTTAGGTTCAAAGGTACATGTGTAGGTTTGTTACATAGGTACACTTGTGTCATGGGGGTTTGTTGTACAGACTATTTCATCACCCAGGTATTAAGCCTAGTACTCATTAGTTACTTTTCCTAATTTTTTTCTCCTTTCACCCTTTATCCTACCATAGGCCCCACTGTGTATTGTTCTCCTCTATATATCCATGTATTTCCATCATTTAGCTCCCACTTATAAGTGAAAACATGCAGTATTTGGGTTTCTGTTCCTACAGCAGTTTGTTAATGACGGTGGCCTCCAGCTCCTTTTATAGGATGTGATCTCATTCTTTTTTATGGTTGCATAGTATTCCATGATGTATAAGTACCACATTTTCTTTATCCAGTCTATCATTGATGGGCATTTAGGTTGATTTTATGTTTTTGCTATTGTGAATAATGCTGCAATTAACATTTGTGTGCATTTGTCTTCATACTAGAATGAGTTATATGTCTTTTGGTATATACTTAGTATGGGATTGCTGGGTTGAATGGTGTTTCTGTCTTTAGGTCTTTGAGGAATCACCACACTGTCTTACACAAGGGCTGAACTAATTTAAACTCCCAACAGCTGTGTATTAGTGTTCCTGTTTTTCCATAGTCTTGCCAGCATCTGTTATTTTTTGACTTTTTAATAATAGCCACCCTGACTAGTGTGAGATGGTATCTCATCGTGGTTTTGATTTGCATTTCTGTAGTAATCAATGATGTTGAGCTTTTTTTCATATGATTGTTGGCTGCATGTATGTCTTCTTTTGAAAAGTGTCTGTTCAATAATCCACAGAGTCAGAGGAAATCTTCACAAGCTATACATCTGACAAAGGACTAATATTCAGAATCTATAAATAATTCAAATAAATTAGTAAGAAAAAAACAAACAATCCCATTAAAAAATAGGCTAAGGACATGAATAGACAATTCTCCAAACAGGATATATAAATGGCCAATGAACAAATGAAAAATTGCTCAACATCGCTAATGATCAGGGAAATACAAATCAAAACCACAATGCCATACCACCTTACTCCTGCAAGAATGGCCATAATCATAAAATCAAAAACTAATAGATGTTGGTGGGGATGTGATGGAAAGGGAACATTTTTACACTGCTGGTGAGAATGTAGACTAGTCCAACCACTATGGAAAATAGTGTGGAAATTCCTCAAAGAACTAAAAGTAGAACTACCATTTGGTCCAGCAATCCAACCTCTGGGTGTCTACCCAGAGGAAAAGAAGTCATTATACAAAAAAGATACTTGAACATAAATGTTTATAGCAGCACCATTTGCAATTATAACAATATGGAATCAGTCCAAATGCTGATCAGTCAATGAGTGGATAAAGAAATTGTGAGATATATATACTACTCAGCCATAAAAGGAGTAGAATAATGGTATTCACAGCAACCTGGATGGAATCAGAGATCATTATTCTAAGTAACTCAGGAATGGAAAACCAAACATCATATGTTCACACTCATAAGTGGGAGCTAAGCTATGAGGATGCAAAGGCATGAGAATGACACAATAGACTTTGGAGACTTGGGGAAAAGGGTGGGAGGGGGTGAGGGGTAAAAGACTACAAACTGGGTACATTGTATAATGCTCGGGTGATGGGTGCACCATAATTTTACAAATCACCACTGAAGGACTTACTCATGTGATCAAACACCACCTGATGCCCAAAAATCTATGGAAATAATAAAAAGGGAGAAAATGTTTGTTCATATCTTTTTCCTACTTTTTAATGGGGTTGCTTGTTTTCTTGTAAATTTGTTTAAGTTCCTTATGGATGCTGGATGCAGAGCTCTTTAGTTTAATTAGATTCCATTTGTCAAGTTTTTGCTTTTGTTGCTATTGCAATTCATATGGAACCCAAAAAGAGCCAGTAGCAAAGGCAATCCTAAGCAAAAAGAATAAAGATGAAGACATCACACTACCCAGCTTTAAACTATACTACAGGGCTACAGTAACCAAAACGGCATGATACTGGTATAACCACAGATACATAGACCAATGGAACAGAATAGAGAACCCAGAAATAAGACCACCCACCTACAACTATCTGACCTTTGACAAACCTGACGAAAACAAGCAATGGAGAAAGGATTCCCTGTTCAATTAATGGTGCTGGGATAACTGGATAGCCATATGCAGAAGAGTGAAACTGGACCCCTTCCTTACACCATATACAAAAATTAAGGTGAATTAAAGACTCAAATTAAAACTGAAAGCTATAAAAACCCTAGAAGACAACCTAGGCAATACCATTCAGGACATAGGCATGGGCAAAGATTTCATGACAAAGATGCCAGTATTATCACTTTTTATTGTTTTGCTGCACTTTCCTCTCTATTGGCCAATTCCCTTTTTTATTATTCATTTTAGGAAAATGTTACATGGGCTTTTCATCGGGTGGGTAGGAGACAACCTAACTAAATGCTTTGCTGTCTGTGTGAGAACTGAATAACAGATGCACAGAGAACAGTCTCAGACTTTGAAAAAAAGTGACTCAACTGGTCACAGATCATTATATACATCTATTATTTGCTTGGAGATTGTGTACTGAGGAGCTAGCAGAAAATTTTGCACTTTACTTTCTTACTCACAGTAAATAGACCATAATAACTGAAAATTGAATTATCTTGTTAGGAACTAGGATTATTTAAACAAACCATGGTAACTAAAATTCATGCAGATCAGAATCATTTAAAGTAAGTTGTGCCTGTAATTTTTACAACAGAAAAGTATATGAGATACAATAAAAATGTTATTTTTGATGAACATTTTCTAATAGGGATTAATAAACAATATGTCTATAAGCCTTGGTGAGATAGCTTTAAACATGTGATGTTGTGTGCCTGTAGAGCTCAGAATAGTGATTTAAAAGGCTCAATATAATCAATATTATGTCTTTTGTTTACTTGACTTTTGATGTAAAAAGATTACTATGATTCCTATCAGTGAAATATTATTAAAAATAATATGGTTTTGACTCGTAAAAATTAAAATTCTTGTTTTTAAATGACTTGACAAAAATGTGTAATCTGTTGCTGTTGCATGGAATGTTCTGCACATGGGTGTTGGGTCCATTTGGTCTAAAGTATAGTTCAAGTCCAATTGTAGTGGTTTGAAATCCTTATTGATTTTCTGTCTGGATGATCTATCTCTTGCTGAAAGTAGGGTATTAAAATTCCCTAAAATTATTGTGTTACAGTCTATATCTCACTTTGAATTTCTTAATGTTTGCATTATATATTTTTGTGTTCTGATGTTGCATTCGTATATATTTACAATTGTTAAACCCTTTGGATGAATTGACCACTTTATTGTTATTATGACCTTAAGGGTTTTTGTTTGTTTGTTTGTTTTTTGAGACGGAGTCTTGCTCTGTCACCCAGGCTGCAGTGCAGTGGCACGATCTCAGCTCACTGCAACCTCTGCCTCCCGGGTTCAAGCTATTCTCATGTCTCAGCCTCCTGAGTAGCTGGGATTACAGGTGCCCACCACCACGCCCAACTAATTTTTGTATTTTTAGTAGACATGGGGTTTCACCATGTTGGTCAGGTTGGCCTTGAACTCCTGACCTCGGGTGATCCACCCCCTCCTTGGACTTCCAAAGTGCTGGGATTACAGGCGTGAGCCAGCGCGCCTGACTCGCCTTAAGTTTTTAACCTAAACTCCATTTTTTCTGAAATACATACAGCTACCCCTATTTTATTTTGGTTTTTATTTGCATGGAATATTATTTTCCATCCATTTACTCTCATTCTATGAGTGTCCTTTGGTAAAGTGAATCTCTTATAGAAAGCATATAGTTGGGTCTTTAGAAAAAATAATTCATTCAGCCACTGTATGCATTTTTATTGGAGAACTTACTTATATTCAAATAAATTATTGATAGATAAGTACTTACTAGTGCCATTTTATTAATTGTTTTCTGATTGTTTTGTAGATCCATTGTTATTCTTTTGCCTTCATTCTTTGTAGTATAATGATTTTCTGTAGTGGTAAGCTTTGTATCTTTTTATCTTTTTGTGTTTTTTATGGGCTTTTATTTGTTGATTAGCTTGAGATTTACATAAAACATCTTAGACTTATTACAGGATAGTATAAATTGATAAATTAATTTTGATCACATACACAAAATTTACATTTTTACTCATTCTCTTCCCACATTTTATGACTTGATATCACAATTTACAACATTTTATTATTTGTATTTTTTTAATTTTCCATCCAACAGCAACAAAATACACATTCTCCTCAAGTGCATGTGGAATATTCCATAAGATGGATTGTATGTTAGGCCAGAAAACAAGTATTAATAAGTTAAAGAAGACGGTGATAGTATCAAGTATCTTTTCTGACTATAATAATATGAAACTAGAAGTCAATAAAAAGAAAAATTATGGAATGTTAACAAATATGTGGAAATGAAACGATATGCACCTGTACAACTATTAGGTCAAAGAAGAAATTAAAAGGAAAATTAAAAAAATATTTATCTTGAGCGAATTAATATGGAAACATAGCATACACAAATTTATGTGAATCAAATAAGCAGTTCTAAGATGGAAATTCATAACATTAAATGCCTATGATAAAAATGAAGATAACTCAAGTAAACAACCAAATACTAGAGGTCATGGAATTAAAAAGGGAAGAACAAACTAAGCCCAAAGTTAGCGAAGGAAGAAAATACAAATCAGAGCACAAATAAATAAAATAATGGTTAGAAAACAATAGAAAAGATCAACAAAACTAAGAGTTGGCTTTTTGAAAAATCTAAAAAAAAAAAATTGTCACGCCTGTAATCCCAGCAATTTGGGAGGTCAAGGCAGGCAGATCACTTGATGTCAGGAGTTCGAGACCAGCCTGACCAACATGGTGAAACCCTGTCTCTACTAAAAGTACAAAAATTAGCTGGGTGTGGTGGCATGTGCCTGTAGTCCCAGCTACTTGGGAGGCTGAGGCAGGAGAATCGCCTGAACCAGAGAGGTGGAGGCTGCAGTGAGCTGAGATCACACCATTGCACTCCAGCCTGGGTGACAAAGTGAGACTGTCTCTCAAAAAAAAAAAAAATTGTTAAACCCTTACTAGATTAATTAAGGAAAAAACGAGAGTAGACTTCAAAAATACAATCAGAAATAAAGGAGGAAAAATTACAGCTGGTAACACAGAAATAAAAAAATAGAATACTGTGAACAATTATTTGACAACAAATTGAACAATCTTAAAGAAATGGATAAAATTATTGAAAGCATACATTGCACCAAGACTGAATCACGAAGATATTGGAAATCTGAATAGATCAATAATAAAGAGATTAAATCAGTAATTTAGATCTCTCATCAAAGAAAAGCCCAGGGCCACATGGCTTCAAGACAGAATTTGATCAAATATTTTAAAAAGAATGAATATTCATTCTTCTCAAACTCTTCCAAAAGATTGAAGATAAGAAAATAATTTTGAACAGATTTTATGAGTCCAGCATTAGCCTGATGCCAAAGCTAGACAAAAGCAGTATAAGAAAATAAAACTACAGGTTAATATTACTGATAACTATATATGTGAAAATCCACACAAAATAATATCAAACCATATTCAACAGAACATTCAAAGGGTTATTCAACATAATTGACATTTTTCTCTGTAATATAAGTCTGACAGTCACAAATCAATAAACGTGATTCACCATATTAAAATAAGGAAGGTCAAAACCATATGATCATCTCAGTAGGCATAGGAAAAACATTTAACAAAATCCAACATCCTTTTATGATAAAAACTCTCAACAAATTATGTATAAAATAATGTTCCTGACCACAATAAATAGCAAATATGACATGCCCCTAGCTAACTTTATACTCAACAATGAAAAGTTAAAAGGCTTTTCCTCTAAGATCAGGAAAAAGACAAGGATGCCCACTCTTACCGCATCTGTTCAACATACTACTAGAAGTTGTAGACAGAGCAATTAGGAAAAAAAAAAAAGAAATTCAAGGCAAGAAAGAGAAGTGACAACATGATCTGATATGTATAAAATGCTGAAAATGCCATCAAAAACTGTTTGAATTAGTAAATTCAGTAAAGTTGCCAGATACAAAATCAACTTACAGAAATAAGTACCATTAGTACACATTAACAACAAACTACCAGAAAAAGCAATAGGAAAACAATCCCATTTAAAATATCATTAAAATAAATAAAATACTTGGGAGAAAATTTAACCAAAGAGGTAAAAAATCTATATACTGAAATCTATGAAACCTTGCTGATAGACATTAAAGAAGACACAAGTCAATACAAAGTTATCCTATTTTCATGGATTGAAAGGATTAATACTGTTAAAATATTCATACTACCCAAGATGATCTATAGATTCAATGCAATCCCTATCAAATTTCCAATGTCATTTTTTAAAGAAATGTAAAAAATATCCTACAATTTTTATGGAACCACAAAAGGTCTTGAATAGCCAAAACGATTATGACCAAATAGAACAAAGCTGGAGGATTCACACTATCAGATTTCAAAATATATTACAAAGCTATAGTAATCAAAACATCATGGTACTGGCATAAAAACAGATGCATCAAGCAATAGAATAAAATAGTAAGAACACAGAATTAAACTCACATGCTATGGTCAAGTGATGTTTGACAAAAGTGTAAAGAACACGCAATGAGAAAAGGAAAGTCTCTTCAAAAAATAGTGTTGGCAAAACTGGATATCCACATACAGAACAATGATAATAAGCCTTATCTCACCCCTTTTACAAGAATCAACTGAGAATGGATTAAATATTTAAACATAAAATGTAAACCTATAAAATGACAAGAAGAAAACATAGGAGGAAAGTTCCATGGCATTGGTCTGGGCAGTGATCCCTTGATTATGATCCCAAAGGCACAGGCAACCTAAGCAAAAATAGACAAATGGAATTGCATCCAACTAAAAGCTTTTTTCACAGCAAAGAAAACAATAGTGTAAAGAGATAGCCCACAGATTGAGAGAAAATATTCATAAATCGTACATTGGATAAGGGGTCAAAATCCAAAATATGCAGAGAACTCAAACTACTCAATAATAGGAAAACAAATAACCCCATTAAAAATAGGCAAAGGACCTGAATAGACATTTCGAAGTGAAGACATGCAAATGGCCAATATATGACAAAATGTTCAACATCTCTAATCATCAGAGAAATGCAAATTAAAACCATAGTGATATATAATGTAGTACCTGTTAGCGTGGCTAACAGAAAATGATGAATGATAACAAGTAGAAAATAATATATTAAAATATTGTTCAATAAAGACAGTGTTTCATTTTAAATATAGTAAAATCAAGCATGTGAAAACCATGTGTTATGGATTGGGGTTTGGGTTAAAAACATAATACGAGATCGCAAATAATATTTATAGAGAAAATAAGCAAGCTGAAAGTCAATACAAGAATGCAAAGTTTTTTTTACTTTTTAATTATAACACAAAAGATGTGCAATTGTCAAGAATTGCCATTGTACGCTCAATGAATTTGCAGAAATTAACCCTTTGGTTCTACCTTCTTAGAGAAGAGGAACTTCGTCAGCATGTTATACATACACTACTGGGGCTAGGCAGTCAGGGTTTAGAAGCCACCTGTTTAGAGTATTTTCCTGGGAATCACAGCTTTCCAGCACCTTTCATGTCTGAGAGAAATTACAGCCTCCAGGGCCTGTGAGAGTGAACCAGTGGCCCTATGGGATGAGTTGACTGCATCTTATTCTGGTGGAAAATGGGTGGGGCAGGGTAATTCCAGCTGTTTTTGTAAATGGAGGCACAAAGGAGACTGCAAGGCAGGAGCAATGGAGAAGTACCTTCCTTTCTTTTATTTTTTATTTTGTATCCCTGTTAGCATCACTCCAGCACCATCATTTTACCCAGCATCCGGCTTCATTTAGAATGCCAAGAACTAGGGTTCCAGTAGCTTTCAGAAGGACCATGGTTGGTGCTCCCTTTTCAGATGTATAAACCCCTTCTCCAAGGGGTTATGTCTTTGAAATCCTACCTTACCTCAAGAGCATTTAATCACTGAATTTTAATCTAATCAATACTATAATTAAAATATATTGAAAGCATAGAAACTCATGTGTGTGTATCTGTTTAGGTTATAGGGTGAGTAATGGTAAGTTAAATCTTCAATGTCCAAAGGAAGAGGTAAAAATTTAAAAAGCTAAAACAGAAAGAAATTCAATAAATAACAATACAAACCTATATAGAGATGTAGAAATTAATAGCAAAACATCAGATCTTTAAAAAGGAAATAAAATGTCTCTGATAAATTATAAGTAGAAGGGATGCAGTGGACATACCTTACTGAATTATTTAACAGTTTATAGTAAATACATGTTACAATTTAATAAAAATAAAAACAAAACTATCAATTCAGAAAACCAGTTCTGTATAATAAAGCCCATTACTCCAAATAACAAGAAATGTTATATTAAATATTATAACCCTGAATTCATTTCCATTACATTCAAGAAAAAGATACTAATAACAGTTTTCATTAATCTTTTCAGCAGTATTTTGGAGGACTTAGCTAGAACTTTATTAAAGTATTTTTGAATGTGTATGCTGTGAAACAGTAGATAAAAATCTGATTGAATATTATAATAATAGACTTTTCTAATCAGTCAGCCAAACAGCAGTCATAATGCAATTGCAAATACTTGTGTATACATCATGTCCACAGCTGTTAATATTATCTTTATCTGAGTGATGCTTTTGGAACCATGCATAGTGAGTTTAATTGTCATTTAATATACCTTATAAAAAAGAATATACTAGGATTTGACATTGACACAGAAGTTATCTTGTACACAAAATGGTTTGGAAAAAGTAGTGGTGATAGACATTTAATATAGAAAAACAAATATTTGTTATTTGAGAAATGTTTACAATTTCATGTTTTCATAAAGGAAAAACACAATGGCCTAAGGGATCTGAGAAAAAAGACACAGAAGGCTGGGTGCAGTGGCTTCTGCCTGTAATCCCAGCACTCTGGGAGGCTGAGGTGGGCGGATCATGAGGTCAGGAGATTGAGACCATTCTGGCTAACACGGTGAAACCCCGTCTCTACTAAAAAAATAGAAAAAATTAGCCGGGCGTGGTGGCGGGCACCTGTAGTCCCAGCTACTCAGGAGGCTGAGGCAGGAGAATGGCATAAACCTGGGAGGCGGAGGTTGCAGTGAGCCGCGATCGCGCCACTGCACTCCAGCCTGGGCGACACAGCGAGACTCAGTCTCAAAAAAAAAAAAAAAAAAAAAAAAAGACACAAAAATACTCAAAGCTATGTTATATTTTGTCATTTACGTGTGGACAAAAAATTTTCTATTACAAACCATGTAATGCCACTGTGGCTAGAGAAATTGCTAACTCCTTGGAATAAATGAAAATAAGTTTGAAGCAATGAAAGGCTGATTTGACCAATTTATGATTTGTGCATGACTCTTGTCAAGGAAACAAATATCATGTTGTTAGAAACATCCTGCTCATTTTGAACAGAGACTACTTAACTTCCAGCAATACATGATCCAAATGAAGAAAAAACAAAATTATAATTTAGTCAAAGAGGAAATGCAGATCAAACTCTAGTGCACTTCAACATGCCTAAAGAGTACGCCTAAAGATGTCAAAGAGGTCAAGATCATCAGCATAGGTTGCAAAAACCATTACTTCATTGTGATTATATTGTCACATTGAATTTTAAACTGCAGAAGAAAAAGGACATATCCAAAGATTTTATCATAAGGAGAAGAAAGTTTTTATAAAGACTGAAAAATAAGGGTAGAGAAGATAAATGTAATTAGGAGTGAGCAATGATAACATAATTAGAACTATATCTATTTAATAATTGCATTTGTATTCAGAATATTTCTTACAATGAAGACTTCAGAATAAGAAGATCTCATTGTTGACTTCTGGTCAATATTTCAGGATTTCAAAACGTTGTCCTTGGCCAAACTCTTAAAGTAGAAAGAAAAGAACACTAAAGCCATACTGTAAACACCAGAATCATCCTCTTTTCAATGCTGGGAAGAACATTATAAAAAAAAAAAGAAGAAGAAAGATAGGTATCTTTTATGAACACTGATACAGAATATTTCACCATTTTATAACAAATCACATTCAACAATACACAAAAACATTACACAACATGGTAAAATGGGGTTTATTCAGGGATTGAGTGGTATCTTGTGACAAAATCTCACTTTCACTTACTACTTAAAAAAACTTTCAACAAAGTAGTAATAGAAAAATACATTCTTAATTTTCCAAAGGACATTTACAAACGTCTTACAACTAACAACATGCTTAATGGTACAAGTTGAATTCTTTCCTCATAAGCTAAAAAAAAAAATGCAGTGATGTTTATCCTCACATCTTATATTCAGTGATTAACCAGAAAAATAAGTAGAATGTCTGAATATAAAGAAATTGCTGATAACATGGTTGTTTACATAATCCTAAATATGTATACAAATGTGCTAAAACTAATAAGTGAGTTTATCAGGTTCTTAGGAAAATAAGTCAATATGCAAAAATCTATTATGTATATATTAACAACAAACATTTGAAAAATAAAATAAAAATTATAGATATAGTAGCAGTGCTAAAATGTATCCCCCACTTAGCTAAAATATAATACAATTTAAGCATAATTTTATACTGAAAACTACAAAATATTGTTTCAAGAAATTAAATAATACATCAGTAAATAGACAGAACCAAATTTAGATGTCACCTCAAACTTGCTATACGAGCTTTGTGAAATTGGAATTCTCATTCATTTTTCATGGGACTGGGATTGTAAAGTCACACACACACACACACACACACACACACACACACACACACTCTTCTACGGTATGAGCCAGCATTTCCACTCCTGGATATTCATTAAGGTCGAATTGTGTTATTCCAAAAAAAATATATGTTAAGGTCCTAATCCCCAGTACTTCAGAATTTGACTTTATTTGGAAATGTGGTTCTTGCAGATACAATTAGTTAAGCCAAGATGAGGTCCTACTGGAGGAGGCTGGGCCCCTGATCCAATATGACAGGTTGACTGGTGTCCTTATAAGACAACTGCTTGCAACAATAAAGACACACAAGGGAAACATCATGTGGTAACAAAGGCAGAGGTTGGAGTTATGCAGCCACACATCAAGGACTGCCAACAATTGCGAGCCAACTACCAGAAACTAGGAAGGGGCAAGCAACGATTCCGCTAGTGTTCAGAGAGACCATGGTCCAGCTGACAGACCTTGATTTCAGGCTCCTAGTCTCTAAAACTGTGATACAATATTTCTATTGTTTTGAGCCACTTAGTTTGTGGTACTTTGCTACAATAACCCTAGAAAACTAATACAAATATAAGTCAAGAAAAAATAAAAATATATGTCAACAGACCAACCTGAAGAAGAATATTTATATCAGCTTTATTCATGATAACTTTCAGAGGGGAAACAATATGCAAAGGTAATGAACAGAAGAATGGAAAACAAATTAAGATAATAATCCTGCAATGGAATACTTACCCATCAACAACAAAGAATGAATTATAAAAACAGTAGTCAACATGGGCTAATCTCACAAAGATGGTGATAAAAAGAAGGCAGGCAAAAAGGATTAAATGGTTTATAATCTCATTGATATGCACTTCAATACCAGGCCTAAGGGAATTTTCTCACATGGTAAAAAAGGGAGAGCATTAGCAGAAATACCTAATGCATGTGGAACTTAAAACCTAGATGACAGGTTGGTAGGTGCAGCAAACCACCATGGCACAGGGATACCTATGTAACAAACCTGTACGTTCTGCACTTGTATCCCAGAACTTAAAGTAAAATTTAAAAAAATAATGGTTTCTCCCATCCTCCCATTTCCCAGTGCATCTCAGTTTTTGGCTCCTTCACTATATTCACTTCTTATACTCCCATCATACCAGCCTCTTCTGTTTCTGAAACTTAGTAAGCAGACTGTTCCTCAGACCCTCTGCACTCGCCATTCTTTCTGCATGGAACCCTTGCCCTCAAGAAATCATGTGGCTTTCTCATACACAACTTTCAGGTGTCTACTGAAATGTTTAATATTCAAGACATCTTCCCTCATTACTCTGTCAAAAATAATAATTCTTGTAACTCTGTTTTTCTCTGCCTGTCACACAATAAGTTGTCAATATTTATTTGAATGACTAAACAAATGAATAAGCTCAGTTGAGTGATTAACTTCTAGAGAAACAGAGAAAATATGTTTAGCTTTAGATTCATTCACTTGCTATAAAGTAATCAGCCTTTATAACCTTATAGGTTATGGTGTTTATTTAGAAACCACAAGGAATCATGTGAAAATGGAACAAATTATTTTGTTTTATTCTTTTTTTAAAACCAAAAGTAGCACCTTCTTGAATGTAGATACATAACTTAGCTCATCAAAATTAAAAGAGCACACCTCACATGAAAATTAAATTGAATTAAAATTAATTAAATAGAGGCCTGGAAAAAAAAAAGTTTATTTGATTCCTCATACCAAAAGGAAAAAAAATATATATATATATATAGAAATCACAATAAAAAGTAAGCAGGAGCGGACATACTAATTATGAATAATTAATCTGATAGTTTTGATTGCTTTAAGATACTCGATAACCTTGTGAAGAAAACTATTAATGGATTTTAAAACAGTAAAATTACACCAAGCTAAGACTTTTCATGTAATATATGATTTTATACCTTTAAAAATCATTGCTTTGAACTTGCCTATGTCATGCAATTTTAATAACATTGTTTTCAAGAGGATAGCAACATTACTTCTATTTACCTCATATTCTTAGAGTGTTCCAACATTGCTAATAGAAAAATTAAAGAACATGTGATTTGACATATATATATACATATATGTATATAACTACAACATGAAAGGTTCAGAAGAAATAAGAAATAACTTATTCCTTAAAAAACATGAGTTGTTTGATAAAGTGTAACCAGTACATTCAACCTAATTAGAAATAAAGAAAAAAAAAGACCATTAAGCACAGAGTAATGAGTGATTAAATTTAAAATACACACACATCTCAGGATAATGTTTTCATTTTTGGCAATTCAGATTTTAATGGCAATAATATTTGGAAGAATGTAGTCCACATGCTTCTCATTTCCAGATTATGTAGAGGAAACGTGTGTGTGTGTGTATATGTGTGTGTGTGTGTGTAAATAGGCAGGAGGCTCTTAGTCTCAGGCTGCTGAAACCTTACTTAGGAGTATATATATATTTTTATAATGAATATATAGGCTTCACACAGTCACAAACAGCCAAGATTCATCCAATCATAGGCAGCCAGTTAATTAATCCATACCCAAATAAAACAAATGCTTAGCTATAGCCAATGTGATGATTTGTCTACTTTGCTTCTGTGTTCACCCTATACAGGTTAACTTCTCACCTTGCTAGGTGGAGCTCTCTGAACATTTTCTGGCTCTGAGTGCTGTCTGACTCATGAGTAGTTCTTTGATCAAATTAACTTTGCTAAATTTAATTTGCCTCAAGTTTTCATATGTGTGTGTGTATTCGCACACATACATACATATGTATATATGTATACACAAACACCCATAGACTCAGATTTGAAGAAGTACAGTTTCTTATTAACTTTGTGGGTCAAAAAATCATTTAAAGTTTGCATTTATTTGAGTTTAAATTAATTTAGGTGAAATTTACTACCATATACAAAAGAGATTTTTTTCATTACCCATGAACATGAAATTCCTTATCTGTCATAACATTGTGTTTGCCGTCTGGTTAACTGCAAGTAGCATAGTACATGGAGCCATAGTCCATGGGCTCAAATCTCAGCTCCACACTGACTGACCTTGGACAAATTAAAGGTTATCTGACCTCAATTTCTTCATCTGTGTAATTAGAATATACCAATGATCACCAAAAAAGCATTAGTTCTTTTTAGGTTTAATTGTACACCTTTATTATTTTATTAAAATATTGCATTATTGTTATTCTTTGTTCTTTTCTTTGACTGAGGGAAAAATTATACCTTCTTAGCTTAGCACAATGCTTAGAAAATGAAATGACTTTGTTTAATGTGTGTCTAATAAATGATTTATCAATTTTTCTGGGTATATTTGTTCTTAAGACAAAGAAAAATGTCATAATTTGGGCTCTGAATATTAGATACTAAGGACAGTCATAACAGCTCTCAGAAAATTTTGAATTAACATAAAGCTAATGTTTAAATGCAAGGTATGACCTTCCTACTCAGTACTACTCTCAAGTGTGGCAGGCTTGAAAGTGTGATTCCATGCACACACCAATGTATACCTACCGTGACACATTTCTGCTCTAAGTAAACATTAACTCGAAATAAGAATATGTTAACATCAGCAAAGTGCAGACAAAGGTCATTCCCTTCACAAGTCAAAACTTTTAATAATCACCTTGCTAGATAAATCACAAGGATTTCTATACATTTCAATAAAACACCATGAGATCATCAAAATTAATTAAATCTCACACAATAGACATAAAAATGAGTTGAAATATCAATAATTCTTCACACTTGAGTGAAAAATCAACCTATATTAATCAAATCAGTAGAATGGACATACTGAAAGCAAAATGAACACTAATTTTTCTTCAATGTTGTAGGCCCATTTAAAGATCTTATTTTCTTTTCAGGTAAACAACATGTGTCTTGTATAATCCTTAACATCCTGAGTTATGATTCAATGATCTATGTACGTTTTGTGTGATGAATGCTGTCTAATGTATAAAAATTGAGAATAAAAGTTAAATATGTCTTTTTATTATTTTATAAGTGAAATCAGTATATGCCCATATTCTTTGACATTCTAAATAGTCAAGCCAGGTGTTAGTTTTGAACTCCAAGTCATTTCAGTTACTTTTTCTTGTGACTTCAATAATTACATTGAGAATTATCCAACATTAAACTACCTTGTGTGACCTTGCTCCTTGGCTCTTTAAGTAGAAGTTTGGATGGCCATACCTCAAGGATGTGGTAGGAAAACTTCTTCAACAAAGCATCTTTAAGGCACCTACTAAATCTGGAATTCTACAGTTTAATTAAAATAAATTTTTAGAACGAAACTTCACATTTATGTTTTGGCCAGAAACTACATTACTCTGTACATATTTATTGTAATGATGATAAGTTCTGGTTCAGAAAGCATAAGTGTCAATAATTCTCAGTCTGAAAAGATGTGGCCGGGCGCAGTGGCTCACGCCTGTAATCCCAGCACTTTGGGAAGCTGAGGCGGGCGGATCACGAGGACAGGAGATCGAGACCATCCTGGCTAACACGGTGAAACCCCGTCTCTACTAAAAACACAAAAAATTAGCCGGGCTTGGTGGCAGGCACCTGTAGTCCCAGCTACTCGGGAGGCTGAGGCAGGAGAATGGCGCGTGAACCCGGGAGGCGGAGCTTGCAGAGAGCAGAGGTCGCGCCACTGCACTCCAGCCTGGGAGACAGGGCGAGACTACGTCTCAAAAAAAAAAAAAAAGAAAAGAAAAGATGTAAGTACAGAATTCTCATATATAATTCTAACTAATACATTTCCAAGAAGTAAATATTTGTATTACACCAATATAGTTTTTTGTACTAAATTATACTATAACTTAGTGAAGGTGAGGTTTCAAGTATACAGTTTGAACCAAGGGATTTTAGACTTTTTAAAAATAAGATTACAAGGATGTAATCAATATTTAAAGCATTACTAATAAAAACTTGTGATATTGCAGACAGAAGTGGGTTAAAGTTACTTAGCCAGTAAAAGAAAATTCTAAACAAATTAATAGTATTCCAAAATTACTGTATGCACTATTCAGATCGTTCAACTATTCATGGTTAAGAACATTTTAGATTTTTAAAATATCAATATAACATTTGACAAGAATTTATAACTGATTACACTTTTCTTTGGGAAGCAAAGTACACTGTGAGTGAATTATAAAAATTAGCATTATTTTAAACAATATATGCAAAATAAATCTTATTTATAATTCTGAATGTATATTTAAGGGAGAATATCCATCATGGAATGAATAATAATAACTCCTACTAAATTAAAAATATTGAATAATTGCAGTTGAACCACAAAAAGAATTTAAATAATTAAACATATCAAAATCCATAAAAATCTGTGTTGAAAATATATAGAATGTAATATCATTGGGGATTAATGCTCTGGTAATATGTACATCATATAGCAAAAATTAAAAGACTGAAAATAAGATGCTAGAAGTAAAGTTTATTCTGCTAGATTAAATATTTAAAGGAAGAAACAAACATGAAAAAACTCACCATTAGTATCACGAAATTTAATTTGATAAATTATAGTACAGGGAACAGATTCTTGTTAATTTTATTTTAATCTATGGAGAATGATATCCTAATATAGGCCACATTCATAATACACTGACTCAAAGTGATCAAATTGATCTCATTAAAGACCATTTTACATATATTTATTCATGAAATAATGAATTGCTTATAGTTTATATAGAAGAATATCCTTCTGACATATGCCCGAGACATTCTTGAAGGCAGAGTTTACTTTCTACATCCTAATTGAAATATAATTTAACATTCCTGAATTGTTCAATGAAGGAGACATCAAATTTCGTTTCAAATTATACAGTAATCGTTCAAAAAACTAAAATTCTAAATTGTTACAGAAAACATGATATAACAATTTAAATAAAAAATTAGTTTTACCTTATGCATGTGTGTGTGTGTGTGTGTGTGTGTGTGTGTGTTCGTTCCAAAATATAACAAAAAAATCAGAATGGTTTATAATGGGGTTATGTGTGCATTAGCCCAAATGTTACTGTTTTATCAATCCAAATTTATATTTATCATTGCTGAAAAGTAAATAATAAAATTTTTTTGCAGAGACTTATCCAAAAAACTATAAGAAACATTTTGATTAATTAGTGTTTAACAATGTCAGCAGATGTAAAACTACCAACCTGATATTTATTGCCAGTGTTCTATGTTAAGAGTGGATATTCTGCATATATTTTAATGACATTGATTAAATAAGATGGACAGAAACATTCTTTGAGTGCCCAGTGTGTTCCATGTATTTATATTATCTAATTTAATCCTCAAAAAATCTGAAAGCTATGAATCCACAACTAAATAATGGAAAAACTAAAGTGAGTAGTCAAGATTTATAGTAATTCAGTTTGTCTGAATAGGATTAATGAAAATTTTGGAAGAAATCAAAGAAGGGTTGCAGGAATGGATAGAAGCCAGGAGAATCCTGGTTTACACCTGTTGACTGAGAGTGATTATTAATCATGCCTCTTTCACTCTCAAATGTCTTCCAGTTTGGATGACAAATTATATGGTCACTGGAGCAATGGAAAACCATGCCAGGCTGTTTAGTGGATAATGACATGATGTGGGCAATCCTTTAGAAAGATTAATCTGGAAGAAATGTGTAGAAAGGAATGAAGATAAGAAAGACCTGAAGCAGAGAAACCAATTAAGTGTCTACTTCAATCATCCCAGGAAATGTACTGGAAATCTGCACTAGGACAGGGACAATGGAAAGGAAAGAAATATATATTTGACAAGCTGATCAGAGCAATGTTATGATATGTAATAAAAAGAACTTGGATGTTAAAAACTTTTTATTAGGAAGATTGAAGAATTTGCACTGAATGCACGGTTTGAATCCCGAATGACGGAGAATGTCACAATGCCACTGACGTGTGGAAAGTGTTGTGATTGCATTTTTGGCCTGGAATTTTTTTTTTTTTTTTTGAGAAAACTGCTTCAATTATTATGGGTTCTGTGACTTAATGCTTTTCGGGAAATTATTCCACTTCAAACACTAAGATGCCAATATACATTTGTTTGCAGAATTTCTAGCTATGTAGGTCACTTATGTGTATAGTTGATTTTAAAAACTGTTAACATAAAAACCCATATTTTCCAAATTTTTCACAATTGATTATGCTTTCCTGTTTCTGTATATTATCCTGTATAACAACACCTCACCCTAGCACAAGCAATATGATAGTTTTTAATACATTAATTATTATGGTGTCTATCATATTTTCGCATACAATCAACATTCCATATAATGAAAGTTATAAGCAATGATTGTCACTTTCCAGCACTTTTTGCCCACCTTCTATGCTTACTATCCTTTTAGATAAAAATATTCTGTGGAAATCCTTCTTAGAGAAATAGAATTTGACTAGACTCCAAAGATTTTTTAAAAAAGTATCTTTTAATTCAGATTACTCCAACTCTAAATAAACCTCTATGATAGAAATTTAGTAATCAGTTAATAAATAAATAAATACTTTAAAGGCTACTGAGAGCGTGGTGAGTATTTTTTTCTGCCCCTCCATATGCATCTCTAGCCATCTCCACTCCACTCTATGCCTCCCAGGACTGAAACATGAGAGGATAATATCACTGGCTTTTCAGTTGAATTCATCAAGTAGGTGACTCAGAAAAGACATCTGTAAAGACATCTGTAAATGGGAACTGGCAAAGCCAACTTAAGGTATTTTCCCCCATTCGGCTTAAGCGATTTCCTGGACCGGCTGCATCCCTCTAAGTAAAGTGTCACCTCCCTAAAGTCTTTCTTCTCTGTAGGGACCAGTAACTTTTCCTCATCCCTCTGACCCTTCAGATCTGTGTGTTAACAGGTGCTGGGAATCCAGGCAGCAGTGTCTCTTGTGCTTTTCCTACATTGTTTGTCTTAGTTTGCTAGGGCTGTCATAACAAAGAAGGCACATTGGGTGTCTTAAACAACGAACATGTGTTGTGTTTGAGTTCTAGAGGCTAGAAGTCTGAGATCAAGGTGTTGGCAGGGTAGGTTTCTTCTGAGGCTGTGAGGGAGAATCTGGGCCATGCTTCTGATGATTTTGCAGCAATCCCTAGCATTCGTTACCTTGCAGACAAAGCATCCTACGTTTCAGTTCATGTTCACATGACATTCCCCTCTTCAAACATTTTTGAATGTAAGAAATACCTATTTTTAAATCTAGGACTTTAAATGCTAAATTATTTACTTCTTATGTGCAATATGAATTTAGAACACAGATCATGATATTTTACAGAAGTCCAGATATAAAATAATTTCCCTTGGTTTAAATTCCAAATTGCTTAACCAAATTTTATGAATTCCCAAAACAAAATTTATGCAATTTTGGAGTAGAAAAGAAAGTGTGGTTTTAGCCACACTACTAAAAATTCTTATGTCTTAAAGATATTTATATTAAGTAAATTCCATTCCTCAGTTACTTTTGCATAACCATACACTCATGGACTAATGGGAAGCATCCATGTAATATCAGTTTTATAATTCTTATCACCTTTCTCATTATTAAGACATTCCTTGCAAAATACATTAAACAGAGAATCAATCATTTAGCAAACATAAAACATATGCCAACAATTGTATAATTCAGTATTAACACTGCAGTAGTCTGACAAATATGAGAATGAGGGCAATGCCAAGGGTAAGAAATTGTTCCAGTTAGGTTAAAAACAGGAGAACTTTATCAGAGAGTAGAAGAGGTGACTTATACTGACAGAAATGTGTGTGGAGCAGAAGTTGAAGTAAAAATCATCCTAATGCAAAAAAAAAAAAAAGAAATTAAACAAGCTAGCACCCCAGTGTATACTCTTTTCCATTTTTTGGTAATAAGATTTCTTGGGGATTAAATATATGATAATACATTTTATATGATATTGTTCTTCCAAGACATTCAATATCTTAAAAATAAATACTAACTTGCATTATAGGTGTACACTTAGGAGTAATAAAAAGAAGAAAGAGGGGTTTAGTTTCAGACTCTGTTTTGCCAAAAAATGTTGATGCTACACATCGGCTTTTGGCATTATGAAAAAGGAAGGGTGTCTGCAGCCTAAATATTTGCAATAATAATAAGAATGTCCTAATTCTTAGAGGATGCCCATCATTATTTTGCCATTTCCTCTGCTTGCGTTTTTCAATGTCATGCTCAGGGAAACAGGAGAATGAGCATGTGTGAATGCAGAGGAGGAAATCTCCAGATCACAAAGTTGTGTGAGCAATAGAGGGATGCTAAAATGAAGGTCAGGAGTCCATCAAAGTCATGGTTGAATCAGGAGAGACAGAGAAAGCTACAATCTTGGAGAAAAAGGAAAATATAACTTTATAACTTTATGGAGCAAAAGGAAGAGAGAAGAAATGAAAATAGGTAAGTTGGGGAATCAGAGAAATTGTATATTAGATTGAGAAAAATTTAATGGAAAGAATAAATGTTAAATTGACAAAACAGAGTCTGATATGAGGAAGATGATGCTAAACTTCGGATACATGACTTTTTATTGCCCAATAATTTAAATTAGGAGTTGCTTTGATCTTATAGTTGCTTCTATTGTTCTTAAGTCCTCATACACAGATCCATCAAAATCTTACATCTATTTGCCTGTATTTAGGAATCAGTCTTCGCCAGAGCAGAGAACATACCAATGTTATCAGCTTCTTCCACTTATGAGGTTGAAAATTACTTATGATCCTCAAATCTGTGTGCAGGTGATTCATCACTAATAAGCATATATTTGCCATCTGGAAAAGTTTCTGCTACAATACAGGTACCTATAAACCTGGTCTTTTTTCTTGGAGAAAAAAGATTGAAGCTACCAGTATGGAAGGTGGAAAAATCAAGGTTGTTAGATTGTGGTAGGTGGATGTGAATCCCAGTTTTGCCCCTTCCTAGTTACTATACTTTAAAATATCAGTTTGCATCTCTAAGATGGGGATAAACTTGAGAATGAACCTCTTTAAAATTATAGGTCAAAGAAAACTACACAAAATTACTATTTGAATCATTTTAATTTGCGATACAGTAGTGTTAACTCTATGTACATTGTTGTGCAACAGATCTTTAAAACTTTTCCATCTTGAAAATCTGAAACCGTACTCATTGAATAGCAACTCTCCATTTTCCCTTCCCCCAGCCATTGACAACCATCATTCTACCTTTTGTTTCTCTGAGTTTAAATAGTTTAGATACCTCATATAAATGGAATCATACAGTCTATGTCTCTCTGTGAGTGACTTATTTAACTTAGTATAATGAATTTCACTTAGTATAATGAATGTCCTCACAGTTCATCCATACTGTAGTGTTTGACAGGATTTCCTTTATTTTAAAGGCTGAATAATATTCCATTGGTATGTACATGCTACTTTTTAAAAATGGATTCATCCATTGATGGAGATTGGGTTTACTTTCACCTCTTGGCTATTGTGAATAGTGCTGTAATAAACATGAGTATGCAATTATTTCTTGGAGATCTGCTTTCAATTCTTTTTAGTATATACTTTAAAATAGAATTGCTGGATCATACAGTAATTCTATTTTTAAGTTTTTGAGGAATCTCCATACTGTTTTCCATAGCAGCTGCACCATTTTACATTTCTGCCAACAGCCATCACTTGCTTTCTTTTACCTTTGTCTACTGTATTCCCAGTAACTATTAAAACATCCAACCCAAAGGAGATTCTCAATACATATTTCTTTAATGATTAAAGTGATAAATACATGATGAAATTTCTTCTTTACATTTCATATCAACCTCTTCCACTAAAATCTACAACTTGCTTATTTAGCTTCACTTATATGACTATATTAATCTAATTTATGTGTATATATCAGGAAGATATACACATTTAATTTAGAAGCAAATCCATTGACAATGTCTTCTTTTTATATTTAGAAAAATGGACTTGAAACACAGTTAAAGTTGAGTTACTATCCAGTAATCAATCTTTGTCAAAGAATTTTATGGAAGTGTTAAGTTGGAGCAAATGCAATGAACATTTGTAGGAAAAAATAAGAACTTCTGTAATAGATGAGGTGGAGTGTGTTGAGAATCTTCAGCTCTCGTTTAATTAGGATTGATTAAATGTTAAAATGATAATGAAACAAGGGAACTGCAACCATTAATTGAACATGAAGATAGGTAATAAGGCAGGTTATCTGTGAAGTGAAACTAAGGAAGCAGCTTTGTGAAGTTGCCTGCGATTATTCTGGGACATCTATTGTGTAGCTAAGTGAACCTTGTCACTTGATCAGAGTCAGCATAAAACAGTGTGCCAGTAGCAGGGCTTGATTTGAAGTAAAAATACATAAATAACCAAACAAAACATTGCATTATGTGTGCACTGAATTGTTGCATAAGTCTAGGGCATCTGATTATTTTAATGTTTTTCATAAATTTTCTTTACTAGTTAGTCTTGATATTTTATGCTCAAATAGTAAACATAGCCAATAGAACACATTAATCTTCAAGATGCATTTTAAAATGTGTTATTTCTCTTTGTTTATAACTTTTAATTTCTTTCTTATATTTCACTGGCTAACAAAACACTTTTATTTATTCAGTATAAAATGTCCTCATAGAACTATTTTCAGTAATTTAAGCAGCATTCTGTAAAATAAGTGATGCTATAAAACTCTTTGGGCTAAGGTTTTATGAAACAATTTAGTAACACTGTATTGTTACTCATAATTGCTATGCACCATTGAGGATAATTTAGATATGATTGATTTTAATGTATCCCACCTATATTATATTTGTCCTAAAATATTTTCTACAATAATTATATTACTTTAATCTCTATTTTTAGGTGAAATAACTGGAATTCGTACATAGTATTTAAATCCTATAGTACAAAATATTTATCCTATTTGCTGCTGGTTTACTTAGGTAAAATACTAGGTAGAAATATTAGGCAAAAACCACAATTACTTTTGAAGCAACCTATCCCTAAGTTACCCTTGTTTACATCTCTCTTCTACATTTAGGAACAATAAGTATAGACTAAGAATCTACAAAGTGCTTTACAGAGTAAGCTGAGACACCTAAGTCACTGTTAGAAAGTTGAAACATGTAAATCAGAGTGTACATTGTTTACTCTCAGATAACAAATTTTCTATCCACACTATACCTAGAACTTGACATATATATTTTTGTAAATATTTATAAAATATTAAATTAACTATTTTCAGATAAAATTAGGCATAATTAAAATTCTAGTAATGTTAAGACATTGCTTGATAAAATAGACATTTAAATGACTAGTGAAGTTATAGCAAGCTTAAAATAAATTTAACAGATGATATTACTAAGATTCTCACTGACAAGGTTTAAGAATATTTTACGAAATGTTATATTTAGTGAAACAATATTTAGATATTCTTTCTTTCAGCAGTTATTTATTAGGTTTCTCCTACTTGCCAGTTCCTCAGTACGAGATGAGGATATAGGGTTGAATAAAAAATAAGTCCAAACTCTCATTCTGAGATAGACAACAAACATAAATAAGTAGATAGAGAGTAAAGACATAAATAAGTAAACATACATGCTTTTAGATTATGTATTTACTGTGAGCCAGAAATTCACATTACATTATGGATATCAAGCTCATAAATTTTAGCTGTTTTCTCTGAAGTTATCGCTATCTAGTTATTAGACAGAGGAATTGAAAAAATATTTAAAATCAGAATTAACATAATGATATAATTCGACAGTGGTTAAAAGAAAGTGTCACAATCAGTTTGCAGATAGATAAAGTTCTGTGAAAGAAATAGCATTCAATATACTCTTTAAAAAAATGAATAGAATCTTAAAAGGCTAAAAGGAATAGTAAATTAATGCATTGCCAAGTTCATTAATGTATTTATTCAGTAAATATATATTGATCACTTATATTACGGACAGTTCTCTAAGCATTCAGAATACAGGTATGAAGAAGTTGGGCCTTACACTCAGTGATGTAAGATTTGGGTGAGAGAAGACATGATATTGACAAATGAATGAATGAATAATACTAAGTTGGTGCAAAAGTAATTGCAGTTTTTACCTTTGAAAGTAATGGCAAAAACAGCAATTACTTTTGCATCAACCGCATATAATTTCAGACATTCATGTATCATTAGCTGAAGAAGCAGTACGAACATAATGGTTAAGAATTTGTGTTATGGTGTATTGTTAGTCAGGAAAAACCACTTCAGAGAACTAAATGTTATGGTGTCATCCATGGGAAAGTCTGAGGAAGATAAGTCATTATAATAAAAGGATACTTGCACATGTATGTTTATAGCAGCACAATTCACAATTGCAAAAACGTGCAACCAACAAAAATGCCTATCAATCAACTAGTGTATAAAGACACTGCTGTATACACACACACACACACACACACACACACATATATGATGGAATACTACTCAGCCATAAAAAGGAATGAATTAATGGCATTTGCAGCAACCTGGATGAGATTGGAGACTATTATTCTAAGTGAAGTAACTCAGGAATGGAAAACCAAACATTGTATGTTCTCACTCATAAGTAGGAGCTAAGCTAAGAGGATGCAAAGGCATAAGAATGACACAATGGACTTTGGGGATTCAGGGGGAAATGGTGGGAAGGGGGTGAGGAATAAAAGACAACAAATAGGGGGCAGTGTATACTGCTTGAATGATGGGTGCACCAAAATTTCACAGATCACCACTAAAGAACTTACTCATATAACCAAACACCACCTGTTCTCCAATAATCTATGGAAATAAAAATTTTTAAAGAAAAAGCAATGGAGGCTAATTGCTGAAATTCAGTTATCTGGATAATCACAATATTCAAAAGAGTAGGTAATTCGGTTGTTTTTAGGTAGAGAGAATAGCATAATATGCATTTAACAACTGTTGCTCAATCTAGTGGATGGAGGATGGCATCTGAAAATAGGCACAGGCAATACCCTAAAATCTGTAGTCAGGTATTTGATATCTAGGAGCAATATCCATAAATAGTTTTCGTCAGTGCTTCAGAATGACTTTTAAAGGCAAAACTTTTGTCCCTGGCAGAAACAACCTTAAGGCTTATCAGACTGGGATGATTTTAGGTATATCACACGAATTGAATACTTATTACATGGTATTGTAATGGCTTGGTTGGGTCTTATTTACGGTGTTATCTATTATTTACTCTTGAATCTCTAATTCCCAGTATATCTCTGTCACAGTAGACACCTGATTTCTATTTGTTGAAAAGATCATTGAAGGCATACTTGAAAAGAACTAAGTCGGTTCCTATTCTCGGCAAATATGGGCAGGTGGAAATGAAATTCAGATAACTGAAGGATAGAGAGCCATCACTAAAAGTGTAGAGTGAAACTCAGATAATTAGTTTCAGAGTAATGCATTTGGGCCAGAATGACAGAAAAGCTAAGCTGGTACAGCACAATACAGAGGGATCTAGCACCAACAACTAGATTTTCAGCCCCAAAGTGACTTGTGTCACTTCCACTCCTAAAAATTCTTTGTACAGAAGTGGGCACATGGCTCTACTCAACCATTGGAGACCACAGAATGTGATTCAAACATGCACAGGAGGAAAGAGGGTAGTTAAAAGATGAGATTCATTTTATCTGATTCCAGGTAAATGTGAAATGTATAGAATAAATAAGACTTTATCTTAGGAGATCAGTGAGATCTATCATGTAAGAAGCTAGAGAACTCAGAAAATGTAAAACTAAGGTGTTGGTGAAGGATTAGTGCATACACAACTATTTCAAAATTAGTTCAGTTGCTGAAACATATCAATGTCTTTAATCTATTTATGCTGTGGCAACAGACCAACCAAGCTCAAATCTCGGTGGCCTAAAACAAATTTCAAATCTCAGTGACGTAACACAATCAAGGTTTATTTCTTGCTCATGCTTTGTGTTCATACTGGGTCAGCAAAAGCCTCTTGGTTCATAGTTGTCCTTCAGGAGTCCATTCTGTGTAAGCAGTCACTATTTCAATTGTTGCCAGTTACTTTGACAGAGAGAAAGGAGTTGCAGGATCTTGCATCAACAGCTAAATTCTCAACCCAAAAGTGACTTGTGTCACTTCCACTCACAATTCTTTGTATGGAAGTGGGCACATGACTTACTCAACCACTGGAGACCACAGAGCATGATTCAAATATGTGCATGGGAGTAGAATGGCCATGACGTGGTAATCAGCCGTGATAAATACAAAAGAAGTATATTGTGAAATGCTAATCTACTACATAGAATTGTTTTCATGTTTCTTTTTCAACAGTGTTTGCCTACTTAAGTTCAAATAATTTCTACATAATATCAACAAACAACAGCAATCAACATTTTAAAAGTGATACTTTAAGAAAAGTAACATAACCATTTCTGTTGGGTTCCTTACCACACTTCCTCCCAAACAGTTTTAGTGCTATTCTTGGGTTCAAAAACTGGAACAGTTACTTTGGGTCATACGGTTTGGAAGGATCTTCTGTACAGGAAAGGTTAAAAAGCATAAGGGAAAATCGGTAGTAATTTCTCACTTTGCCAAACTCTTTTCTTTACTTCACTTTGAGGATGTATCACTTCGTACCTGAGATTTTACTAATTTTGACCTGCTATACTTTCTCTATATTTCTAATACTTTTCATTTATAACTTACTTATAATAGAATTTTACTTATAGAGTTATTAATTTATGTATTATTACATGCCTACAATATTTGTATATTTTTCACATACAGATACAAGAACTTAAATTTCAGATTTTTCTCCATCCTTTCTCACAGCTGTGACTTTCTTTTTTTTTTTTTTTTCCTAGCAAGTACCTGTGATACTTGGGAAAATTACTTCTCTGTCTGGACAAATATGCAGATTATTTTCATTAGTAACATTATATTTCCTTACACATTATGATATTTCTGAACTCAAGACTTAAAGCTATATTCTCTATGTCCTTTTTACATTCTGCTGTAAAGGTTATAATGTAAAACATGTTACTGTGTTTACTTCTTTTGAAAGCTGAAAGAACCATTATTTTGTCTCTCCTATAAACCGAAGTGTGGCCGGGCCCAGTGGCTCACGCCTGTAAACCCAGCACTTTGGGAGGCCGAGACGGGTGGATCACTAGGTCAGGAGATGGAGACCATCCTGGCTAACACGGTGAAACCCTGGCTCTATTAAAAACACAAAAATTAGCCAGGTGTGGTGACGGGCGCCTGTAGTCCCAGCTACTCAGGAGGCTGAGGCGGGAGAATGGCGTGAACCCGGGAGGCGGAGCTTGCAGTGAGCTGAGATCGCGCCACTGCACTCCAGCCTGGGCGACAGAGCGAGACTCCATTTCAAAAAAACAAAACAAAACAAAACAAAAATTCAGAAGTGTAAGTAAAATGGTGACGGCAACTAATATGAACAGTGACGTATTAGATTCTAAAAAATAATTAACATACATTTTTTAGTTGTTGAAATAGCCGATATCGAAACGCTTGTAAGACCAACTCCCATACCATATGTGTTTTATGCATTTGCTTAATACTTTAAATTCAACAATAGATATTACAGATTTCCAACATAAATCTATTCATCAGCAGCACGTATTTTAATCATTGTGGGCAAATATATAACTCAAGTTGTGAGAACTGAAATTCTCATATGCAATACCAACATAGGCCAATAGATGCCCTAAGAGCTCTCTTAAACACAGGAACTCTAACAATGTAAGTTGTCTGAGCATCAGCAAGTCTCACGCTTTTTTTTTTCATAGTTCAATTAAGAAATAGCACCATAGTTTTAGATTCCAAAGACTCTTAATATTACCGAACTTTAAACTGCCTCACGAAGTACTAATTTCTATTCTATTAAAGTAATAGAAAAAGAAAGGAAAACTCAATGAATTGATTTGAAAATCTATTAATACAATGAAGGTAACAATATATCTGATTCACATAATTGATTATTTCTAATTTTATAAATGCAGCCAACAATATTACTTATTACTGTGGTACATAAATGTAATTCTAGGGTTAATTTAATCACAGAAGCAGATCAGATTGTGTTGTAAAGTATTTCTTGAATTAGCTGATACTTTTAGGGTTTCCTGCTTTTACTATAATTTCAATCTTTTTTCTACAATATTGCTATTAGTATAGGGTACTTAAAGGCTTATTAATGGATGATATTTTAATTATGGTTACTACTTCTAGATTTTTTTAACACTGAAGTTAATTCATAGAAAATAAAGGATACTTAAATATGTTTGTTATATAAATCTAGCAAAATAAAACTATGTTCTTATCTCACCGTTTAGTTTATAAAAAATTACATTCAGATGCTTTTTTCTAAGCCAAGGAAAAAATGATTTACTTATAGGTTTATGTCCACATTTAACATCCCTAAGGAGGATAGCTCAAATTGTGAAGATACATAGCTCTATAATAACAATTTTTAGTTCTTATTTAGTTATAGTTACTAAATTTTTAAATCAATTCATCATTTCAATCTATACTTTTATAGAGCAATATTTTTTGAATCCATTCATATGAGCTCGAAAACTCTGTGCATTGACACGTTGACAGATGCTCGCTGTTATTGAAAGTTAATTCCCATTGTTTACTAGTGTGGGAAAATCAAACATTTTTACCAAGCCAAAACAGAAAGGCAAAATACAGCTTTAGGGGGAAACTCATAGTAGTATTACTTGGAAAGCAGGATGAGTGTGTCTGTGAAGTTGAAAACTAAATAAAAAAATATGAAAATGCATGAAAACTAGAATAGTTAACACAAACCTGAGTCTGCTAAATCTGTATGTTAATGTTCATTCCCCATGATGTGGCTATATAAAGAGCGGGTTTTAATTCCCTTCAATTGAGAAGATGAAACTTATAACATTAAGAATCTATATTTATCATGGAGAATAAAATAGGTTTATTTGTCTTTGCACCCTCAGCATTCATGGTACATCCTTTGATTATGCAGTGGTTCTTTAAGTGGCCAGTTACTATAATTCTGAATTCATTTTGACCCCAAATTATTGATGACAATGAGCAAATCTTTTATTTAAGGCCAAACCTAGGTTTCTGTATTAAATATGGTAGGTTTCAGCTTTCCAGTTAAGCAGCATTTATTAAACCATGTTCTATCTTTCTCTAATTAATATTACCTCAATAAATATTGATATCAAACAATTTCTTAAACCTATAACTTTTATTCATACTATACATTTATCCAGGTTCTTGTAGAATTTGAGAAGCCTGTTTACACAGTGAGAATTAAAGTTTATATGTGCATTAATCTGATAATTTGAGGGGTAGAATAGCAAAAAGTTATAGTCAGCTTTTAGCCAGTATTTCTGAAAAAGTCCGCCACTCCTTTATGAAATGTGCCATTTTGATGGTGGATTTATAATTACAAATGATAAAAATTGTCTCTCTTAGTGTATCTTTCTGTGTGTTAATGTAAATACTAGCAAGAAAAGACCTTTCACAGTAGTCTTGATTAAATTTAACAATCTTATCCAAAGCCACCAAAATGCCTATGCTATGATATATAACAGAGAAAATGAAAAACAACATAATCTCAATTTTAACATATATTGAGATTTCAAATAATTCCAGTGAAACTAATTGAGATTTAAAATTAAACTGATATAATCTCATGAAAATTGTAATTGCTGCTTAGATAAAATACGTGTGTGTGCATAATGAAATAGTGTTCTTTAATTTGCAGCTTTATTTATTAGTAGTGAGTTTTTAATTCATATATCTTAAATTTTATTTCCATAATTTTAAGAAAACATATTTGAAAATTCTCTTTAGTATATCCTACCTACATAAACACACACACACACACACACACACACGCACACATATAAATTTGTTTAAGGTCACAGTTTGGAATTAGCTAAGAAATTTAATATAAATATATTGTGTCAATATTTCTTTCAATAACAAAATACTGTATTTAAATGCCCTTTACCACAGTAGACATATACCTAATAGACATTTTAAATAGAACATTACAATGAAATAAAACATATGTGGAGAGCACAAAAGGGCCCAAGGGAGCAAGAGATAGAAAGTAAGAAAGTAATGGAAGTAAAGAAGATGCCATATATATATGCTCTTTTTTATGTATATGCTGTTTGTATTTATATATGCTCTTTCTATTATATATTTATATATATAAGCTCTTTCTTTTTAACCTTTTTATAGTGATTCCAAATTTTATATATATATATATATAATAGGTTGAAGTCTAATATAAAATTACAGAATGACAAGCATGTAATGAATTTTGGAGATAACAGGATAACCTATATATTTTACAAATGATGTGTGTGATGAAAAGGTTTAAATAACTTGCCCTCAGTCACATTGCCATTTAGGACAGTACAAAACCAAGAATCCGCTAGGAGAATATTCTCAATGCTTTTCTGCATGTATTCATCTTTGTTCATGCTTGCCAAAATAGCTCGTTTCCTTTTTTTTTCTTTTCTTTCTTTCTTCTCTCCCTCTTTTTAAAGACAGTGAAAAAATGAGAAAATGATTTGGCTTTCCTTTCCGTCTTTCAAAGGAAGGTTTGTTTTCTAGTTTTATTCCCTCAGGCTTTTCAATAATATTATGACTGCTTTAATTGAATTCATAGTCCAAAACATTATGATCACTGGAGTAAACTGAAAAATCATGTCCATTATACAAACAACATAGGTCTTCGTGGAATTTTATAAGTATACATCATGTACTCTCTATATTGCTAAAGTGAACTATCAAGATTTCTCTGACATTTCAGCACATTGGCATGAAGCAGACCAAAGTGTGCTATGCGATGTTCCCAAAAGAAGCATATCATGTGCGCCGTAGCCAGCCTAAGTTCAAGTTATACAGTTGGCTCCATTGTAATTGTAATTGTGCAACACCCATCTGCCCCCACAGATCATCTTTCCTGACATATCATGGTGTCTGCCACCTTTATTAAAATGACTTTGGGAATTGAAGAACTCATAATACATGCATGTATGGGTATATCTGTGCAAAAAGTCATGGCACTTGACACTTATAAATGCAAAATCAGTAGTTGTCTGAGAAAACAAAAACACTGCAGATTACCCAAAATGCAAAACTTGTAGTCAAGGTGTGTTGGAGAAATAGTACTGGGGATTGTACGTTCAGAAAAGAAATGGGCAATTTCTGGAATAAAGCCATAGAGACAGTTTTATGTGGGTGTGAATCAGAATAAAAAAATGTTCCTTCCCTCAAGCAAAAACACCATAGTTTTTTCCTGTTATTTCTTCTTTTTTAAGTAACTAGAAAGAAGGAGTTTGGGGGTATGGGCCCACAAAGTAAATACACTTCCTCAAATAACTTCTTAATATTAGAGAAAATAAAATGCATTATTTTTCCTGATGGGGAAATAAGTAAGTGTATTCATTTGACTAGAGTCCCTGAAAAATGCTTGTGAGTGGATCCAGTGCTAGATGATATCAGACTCCTGGCATATGATGACACATATCAGTGTGTATGCATTCTGATGGAAAGCAATGTGTGAAATGCTACGACATTATTTGAATAAACAACCTTTTTTGTTAAACATGCTTTATCCAACTTAAGAAAATTTAAGCTTAGTTTTAGATACCCACTTCTCTGTCCAAGTAAGTCATAGCTGTAGGTGGGACATGTGCATGGAATGTGAATAATCACCCTTCTGGATGATTGATTGCTTCAGTTCACTGAAAGTGTTTGTTTACAAGTTTAAGCAGTCTGTGGAATTTGGCATGACAGGCTCCCTTTCTCTTGCCTTCAAGGCGGCTAGAGCTTCACTGGGACAAGAAATATCACAAATACTGAGAGAATTGCTAAAGGCTATGTAAAGCTTCCAGCATAGCCCATCTTTCATAGAAATATTGATATAGTAGACATAATAAATATTGCATAACCTTCATAATTTTGGCAGTGGAAGTTGAAGCTGAGAACTTTCACTTTTTATTATTTAATTTTTTTTCCCTCTGGAATCTCCAAGTCTATACAGTTTGAGGATTTATTTAAATCATGAGAATGAATAAGGAAGGTTCTGTAGGTTTTATAGGAACGCATATGAAGTATAATATATACTATGGAGCACTCGTATTTTTTTTCTTTAAGATTCTGTTTAGAAATGATGGTTAGCGCTGCAAGCTTTCACGTTTTCTCTCAGTGTTCAATTTTTTTTTTTTTCTTCCAGGCAAGTTTCTGCAGCAGCGACTCCCTCCAGAGGCTCCGTGAACCGAGGGAAGGGAGTAGGAACACCAAATACGGATCCGTTCAAATAACCAAATGGCAGGGAGAGGCAGCAAAGTTTGGCCAGGAAGATGAAAAGGATCGGAGATGTTTTCAAGAATGGTTGAATAGATTCATTCTATTTCTCCGTCTCCTCCCCACCCGCCTCCCACTCGGTCCTCTCCGTGCTCCACTGCCCCCTCTCTCCGCCCCGTCTTCCTTCCAGAGCTGTGCCCGCAGCGATCTTAGAGTGCGCAGAAACGGCAGTCCCAGCGAAGGCAAAGGCTCCAGCACCGCCAAAGCGTTTAGTTTCTACTGGACTGGTTGAGAATACATCCTGAAGTCCAAAGATGCCCACGCTGACGTTAAGCCTGAATTTTGTTGCCTCGATTGCCGCAGCTGACTCTAGCAGAAGCCCAGTCAAGGGGGCGGCCCCTCACCTCTCGGCGAGTTGATATGCAAAATAGTTACGTCAGATGGTGGGGGCGGGGCACCCCCGGGTTGAGTGGCAGCAGCTCCTGCCTAGGGAGGAGGAGCGAGAATCAGCCTGGTTCAGTGACTGAGACAAACTGGAGGTGAAAGGAGCTGGTACTGTCCACTGTGCTGTCGGTGCTGAACCTGAGACGCGAGCGGACCAGTTGCTCCAGCACCTGAAGGCAACGCCCTCTTGTACCCTCTGTGCCCTGTGGGACCCGCTTCACCAACAGGACCCATATCAACTTGACAAAGGAGTGTGGTATCGGACGTGGGAGAGAGTCCTCTGTTTGCCACCTGGGCGCTCATTCAGGCGTGACTTTGGAGATTTCTATAGTTTTAGACCAAACTATTTTTTTTTCCCCAGCTAAGACGATCTTTTGAGAGTTTTTTTTTTTTATTGTGATTTATATTTCCACAGCGTTTAGGAATCTTTCTGGGGGACTTTTGTGACTGTTAAAATAAGGTAAGAAAAATAATATTGTTATAAATGATTACAAGTGGGGGAGAAATACAGACTGCCATACAAAAATTTAAAAACAAGTTATGCTTATTTTTATAATTTGAAACTGGACTTTTGGCAATGATTGCAAAAATATTTTAATAATTACTATTATTATTATTATTATTATTACAAGACAATCTGTTAGTGATTATGCACTAAATTCTAGAGGGGAAGTTGAGAGCTTTGCTTTTTGTGAAGTTGATGTCATTATGTTATATCTTGCTTTATAAATATAAATATTTTAGAGCAATACTTTCAGCAGGGTTCAAAGGATAGGAACCATTCCAGGAAACCCCCCAAATATATTAGCAAATGATGTTAAATAAATCAACCAACAAGTTGTTTAGAACAAATATAATCAAATAATTATTTGAATGGACTAGTCTCTGGTTAATCATCAATATTATTCCTATATCTAAAGCATAGACTTCAAAGTGCAGAGCTCTCTTAACATTTTTTGGAAGGGAGGAGGTAGGTATAGAAACATTTACATCATGCTGGGTCCATTTAGATGTGTTGTTATGCAGTAGATCCAAATAAAACTTGTGAAACTCAGTCTCTGAGCATTCCACAACCCAAGGTCATGTGTATTTCCAAGTTGGGGGCTGTTTGTTCTGCTGTTGACTAGCAAATGTCATCCCCTTGCAACCCCCTCAGGTTAGAGGTGGATGTAAATGGGAAGCTCTGATTTAATAATACAGTATTCGCTTGTATTATAGTCGCTTGTGCTGTTGGTAATTGAATGGAACTGGGAAGCGTGGGCTGAGAAAATGTCTCACTATTTCAGCAATGTTTAACCTCTTGCATGCTTAACAGAGAGATTTTCTTTACTTAGAAGAATTTTCTTTTGAAGCTATGTTCCTTTTATCAAGTGGCAGTGTGTTCTGAGTGTGTACAGAGAAAGAATTCAGTGTGGAAAACGACTGAACAATACTTCTCATAGTGAGCAATTGTTAAATGATAGAAGTTATCCTGTGCTCTTTGTATTTCTTATTACTATTCATGACTTTGACAGGTGTGATGGTTTGCCTGATAAATGGAATTGTGGTCTCTCATTTATGTCATTTAGTAACATTAGATTAAGTATAAATGATGCCTGGAAAAGGACGGGGGTGGGGGATATTTCCTTTACATTCCAGAGAGAGAGAGTTTAGGTTGCAAGTAGATGTCCAATATTAATAGGAATGAGTTAAATATAAAGCTGTTTCGTACTTAATAAGTATTATTCAACTGAATAGAGCTATGCTTTTCAGCAGGCGTACACTAAGTTAGGTTTAAATATTTGTATATTTTAAAATATAAAATTTCTACTCTAGTTGCATTAGAGTTACTAGGATGAAGTTTAGCTTTAGAATTTTATGATTTAAACTAAATCCTCTAGGTAGAGATTTTTCATTGTATTTACTACACAGCCCTACAAGAGAGTGATTGTCACAAGAAATGCATGTTGTTGCAAATACTAAAGGTCAAATGTAAATCTTTTGAAGTTGTTCACATGTTTTACCCTAAACAGATATTCTTTGTAGGATTCATGTTAGTCATGTGATCTTAAATTAAATATTCATACAAATTTTGAAAGCCTGGATTGGGTAGAGGGGCAAAAAAGAATATAAAAAACACTGAGCTAGGAAGTTTATACAACATAATCTCCTTTAAATACACAGAGAATCATTCTTTCCACTACAAATTTTGAAATGTTCTTGTTAAAACTAATTATGTTGGTATAAATATTTAGGCTGTGAAATTTCTAACAGAATTATGGCTTATTTTATTTTCAATTTTATGTATTATCTTGAAACATGAATACATATCTTAATTTTATAACTTATTTGAAAGGCATACTATATATAAACATTATATTTACTCAAAATGTACCTGAGTGTGTCATTGACTTCCATTTGCACAAAGTTTTCCAAGATGTATGTCTTTATTCAAGTATAAATATTTACCTTGAACTACCAATATCTGGAATTCTTTAAGATGAAATTTAATGTTTCATCTAACAATAACATATTTAAACACTGAAGTCAAACTATGCTACTGGCAATAATAACCAAAGGTTGACTCAATGAGATTGCAAATGTAAAACATTAGCTGCATTTTTTTTTTCTGATTTTTCTACACTTTTAGCTTTTGCATCTTAGTCCTGAAATAAGGTAAAATTAGATTCCCATCATAAGCCCAAATTTAGCATATAGGGGACACTACTTAAATGCAGAATAACATTTCCACTGAAACTAATCAAATTGCCAACTTTGAAGACACTTATGAAAGATATTCAAATGTGGTGGCCCCTTATTAAGTCTTTGATCCACAAAGAAATGACCGTATTTTGGAGTTACAATGAATTCATGTAAAATGTAAAGGATTATTCAGTAACACAACACTGGATGTCTTGTTAAGACATTAACTCATTTCATTACAGACACACTGCAAATATATACAGCACCGTTTGCAGAAAAGTGATGAACTTCATAAAGCCTACAGAAAATTATCAAAATAATTTAATTATATATTACATGACGTGCTCAATTTGTCTTTTTAAATTGTTTCTCAACCTCTTGAGGGTTATCGATCAAACTAAAAATTGAGTCAAAAATGAAATTTACAGATAGATTGTTTCTTCTTACAAATAAAATGCATTCCTGTTTATGTTTTGTGAGATTTAAGATAAGGGTGAATCAATTTGGAATTTTTATTATCAAGGCTGTATATTGCTTGCTTTCTTTTTTTTTGTTTTGTTTTGTTTTCTAGTTACTAACATGGGCGATAGAAAAATACAAGTCATAATAAATCTGAAATACTCTAAAAAGTTTGAAAAAAATAAAAATACCTTTTAAAATGATATTTGAGAAGTTATTTGCCTAATAATTTGGATAGTTTTCTTTGAATAATGACCATTTAAAAATAATATTTAAAGCTCATTTATCAATAAGACCCAAAGGCCTTGAATGACATCTTTCTATTAGTTCTTCATATTTGCCCAAAATTGACATAGTAGCTCTCATATTTTTTACTACTTAATATATTATGAAGCTCAAAAGACTCTTGTGAACTAATAAACTAGAAAAAATATTTCCTGTTGTTAGAGTCGTTCTAAGAGTCAAGTGACCAATTATCCTTTACCAAACAGAGTTAATCACCTTCTGCTTCAACGCCTCCAAAATCTTTTGGGTATATCCTACTTTAGGTTAGCTGTAGAATCCCTTGTGGAAATATCCTAATTTTCCAATTAAATTGGTAACCATACAGTAAAGCAATTGGTCCCTCTGTGTTTTAAATCACCTTAGTATTGACGAATTGCTATTATTATAATGGATGGGACCATGTTTTGATAAACTCAGAGTTCCAATGGGTTTTCTGAAAGAGGATGAATTAAATAATAGTATAAGTAATTGAGACAATTAGAATGTATATACGTGTGTATGAATTTATGTGTGTACATATATATTTACACATATATGTATATACACATATATATGTAAATTCTACTCTAGAATAAACATGCAAGGGCATGGCCTAGAACATGCAAGTTAAAGACATGCTAGCTATTACAAAATAATTTAGATAATAAGCTGTAATACAATATATAACTTTTAATGGCAATTTTGTCTTCTAATTACTGTTATTTTTTATTTCGGCTAGAATGCTTGTGCACATACCAGTTTTTTTGGCATTAAAATGACATTTAGAACCTCTCATGCTGATTGGCAAGGCAAGGAACAATTGAAAATGAATATTTGCCAGGAATAAAAAACAAAATGGATGTGTGCATAATGAAGAGTTTATAGCACCACATTAATTATTTAAAAATATGAGTTCTGATAAAGGATTTGGAAATTACAATCTATAAAAGTAAAACATCAAGTTTACTTCCTACAAATCTTCAGATAATAAGCCATGCACCTCTGTAGAACACAGCCTGGATATCCCTGCGCATAACATATTTTTATTCCTTGTGTATTAATGTTTTCACACATAAATATGGTGAAATAAGAGAACAGCTTCACTCTGAACTTTCTTGGTTTAAAATCAAGTAATTAATATTAATTTAATGTGGCTTTTGGTATTAAATTTATAAATCTCTAAAGCAAAGTCGTTGCTTAGTGAGTTCATTTGTATGTCAATAAATAGAATATTATTTCAACTCATAACTAGTTCATTGCACAAGTAACAATTCCAAAGCAAAAGATTTAAAAATACTTCTTCATTGAGTTGTATTTAAATATACATTGTAATAGAGAAACTTACTTTACTGATGTATTTTCTCTGTGAATATAGCACCAAGGTAGCAATTAAGACATACATACAGTAGCAATTAAAACATACACACCTGAACTATATTCCCCAAAGATGATGATGAAATGGAAATAATTTACCTTTTGTAGTTGGACCACTAGATATCGTTTTTTTGTCTCTTGAGTTATTATTATTTTTAAAATTCCAAAACCCTAAAAGTAAATGTCCTTACATGAAAACACAAATGCCTACCTGCCCTCTGTAGTCACATGTCCCTTTTCTCAAAGCCGCAGCAATTGCTGTGACTCTACTGTCAATCAGACTCTGAGCTGCCTCACTTAGGGTTATGGAATCTGGCTCTTTATATTTCTAAAGAAAAAGAAGCAGTGAGTTGGTACTAGTAAAGACATTTGTTGCTTCATAATGGAGTGTCTATTGATATCATTTGGTCTTTGATCCTGAATTTGCTTTTTCATCTGGGAAAAGGAATAAGATAGACATAGATACCAAAGTATTAATAGGTATTCATATATATTTTATTGATATCAGGCCATAAACCCATATTAAGTAATGTAACATTTGCATGGCTTTGTAAAGATTGATACTATTGAATTCTTAATTACTCATATGAATATAAGAAAGCAGAAACTCACATCAAATCTCCATACCACTGTATCCTATGGTCACACAACTAGGAATAGATGAATTAGGGAATCAAACCAAGTTTACATGTCTAGTACCTCTATTTAGGTCAAAAGTCCAGTAACTAGCTATATCATTTTCAAAACTAAGCATTTTTACTATGATAATCTCTTTACTATATGTAAATGCCTCTTATTATTTCCCCAAGACTATTCCTTAATTATTAAGTCATTGAAATTATTTTATAGCATATATTCTTTAGTATACACACTTTAGAATGCATAATACCAAAGACCTTAAGGGGTTTTCCCTCTGTATTTAATGTTATAAAGATGCTACATTAATTGACCTCATAGAATATTCAAAATTTTAGCAGCAGCCAGTGTTTCCCTTGGTGCCTCAAACAGCATAAGAAACAATAGAATAGAGTAGATAATGTTTCCTAGGAGTTCAAGTTGTTTTTCTTTTTCCCTTAAAAGTCCTACTGGAGATGAAATTCAAACACTTGGTGAAATTTAGACCATTTCAAGCAATCAGCATTTGTGGTATCAACTGCTACTCATATGTAATCCTTCAGATTACTTAGCTACTAAAGTTTTGAACAGTCTGTGAGATTAAATCAAGATTAAATAAAATAATCAAAACAAATGATTAGCTTTGAGGCACAGCACTAAGGAGGTAATCTAAGGCGGGCTCTTGAAGGCTTTGGAAACATTAAATACTTTATTCTGTTGTTTCTATCTAATTGTATTTGATGTAAAGGGAAATATTGGCCACTAGCTGTTGCTCTTTGTTTTCATATAGCATTTAGGGTGACTGAGAAAGAGAAGAGGTGACTGCTGTTAGCAGTAATTATAACACAGCTCCCAGGTGTGCCAGAAAGTTGCATCAGACTCCCTACTGAATCCCCATTATACAAGTTTTTGGTTGTCTTTATTAAGTGGATCCCAAAGGAGATAGAAAAGTTTGATTTTCTTAAGAATGTTTAACTTTAAAGTGGAAAGCGTATAGGGCCTTTTATTTTATATTTTACATATTGGTTAACAATAATCAATGTTTCACTTTTGACATGAAGTCTGGCATAAATGTTTTTAATTTTGAAATTTTTACGAGACTGTGTATACCATTCGTGTAACTCATTGTTCCTCATTCTCTGTGGAGCCCCAGGAAGTCCATTCACTCCAGCAGCTACAATTATCATCTCTTCACAGATATCCTCCAAATCTGTAGCTGTGACCCAGATTTGAAGTCCATTAATGTATTTACAAAGGTCTGCTGGACATTTTAACTCTGATTTCATGGTGACAGCACAAACCCCATGAACTCATGATCTCATCCCTAACATGATCCCCATTCTATTTTTTTTCCGGCAGTCAGTTGATGACAAATTCTCCTTCAATTTACTTTGGTCTAAAAATTTATAAATATTTAAAAATTACATTGTTCTTCCTATACAGTACGCAGCAGGTATGCAACTTTTACATCCCTCACTTTATCATGTAGCTTTGTCTGATTCCCAATTCTCTATTTTTCTCTTATCATTTTTACCTTGACCCAGACTGTCCAAACTGAGACAAAAGTATTTTGACATTCTTTACACTAGTCTCCTTATTCTTGTTTCTTCCTGCTGTAATAATAATGAGACAAAATTTCTGATGATTCATAATATCCTGTGCATAGTCTTAAGCATTTATAGACACAGTTTAATTTTATATGCATAACAGTTTATAATGTAGATATAGGGAAACCATCTTTTTTTAAAAAAAGTTAAATTAGTTTTCAACTGTTGTTTTAGATTCAGGGGATATATGTGCATGCTTGTTACCTGGATATATTCCCTGATGCTGAGGTCTGGGGTATGAGTGATCCCACCACCCAGGTACTGAGCATAATACCCAATAATTAGTTTTTCAGCCTTTGCCTCCCTCCTACCTCTCCACTCTTGTAGACTCCAGTGCTTGCTATTGTCATCCTTATGTCCATGTATATACAATATTTAGCTCCCACTTATAACTGAGAACATGGGATACTTGGTTTTCTGTTCCTGTGTTAATTTGCTTAGGATAATGGTCTCCAGCTGCACCCACATTGCTGCACAGGACATGATCTTATCCTTCTTTATGGCTGTGTGGTATTACATGGTGTATGTGTACCACATTTTCTTCATCCAATCTACCATTGATAAACACCTAGGTTGAATCCATGTCTTTGCTATAGTGAATGGTGCTGCAATGAGCATGCAAGTTCATCTATGTTTTTTGTAGAATGATTAATTTTCTTGTGGCTATCTACCCAGTAATCGCATTATTGGGTCAAATAGTATTTCAGTTTTAAGTTCTTTGAGAAATCTCCAAACTGCTTTCTTCAGTGGCTGAAGTAATCTATATTCCCACCAATAGCATATAAGATTTGCCTTTTCTCTGCAGCCTCACCAGTATCTGTTGTTTTTGGACTTTTTAATCATAACCATTCTGACTGGTGCGAGATGGTGTCTTACTGTGGTTTGATTTGCATGTTTCTGATGATTTGTGACGTGGAGCATTTTTTCATGTTTGTATGTCTTCTGAAACCAAGTCTTAAGGTATTGCCCACAGAGCTGAGACTCAGACCAAGTTTTGTCTGAAGTCAACTGCATGATCAGATCCTACTCTTTATGTCCTGCAGATTTCATTTATTCTCTGGATTTCTCTTGATTAAAATATGCTTTAAAGTGCCACTGTGTTCAGAAATCATCATTAGATCTCTAATTTTTACATTAAGTTGACACTCTCTGCTGCTTTAAAGATTCTTCTAATTGGTTCTACACCCTGCAAGTAGTCAACCTGCTTTTCCGTTTTCTGATATGTGAAATGCACACATGCAAAACAAAGATAAGTTAAAATCTAAACCATCACATAGTTCCTTACCCTGTATAAACACAATGTCCTGTCTGGACTGTTGTACTTTCAAGAATCCCTGTTTAGGTCCCACTCTTCTGCATTCAGTCAAAGGTTCTTATAGTTTAAGAGCATACTGTGCTCCCATGTGATTTTCAGAGTTGTTGCAGTTTTTGTTACAGTAAATGTCATGTCAGTGTCACTTTGGATCTCATCAAAATGTTCATGTTTTTAAAACATATGTATGTTTTCTGTTGTGACATACAAATTATCACAGACTTAGCCACATAAACATTTATTATCTCTGGATTTCCATGAACTGTGAGTCTGGGTACAGCTGAGATGGCTCCTCTGCTCAGGACCTCACCGTCAAGGTTTCTGCCAGCCCTGGGTTTTTATTTGAGGCTTGAGATTCTCCAAGATCACCTAACAGTTGGCTGGATTTGTTTCTTTGCGGCTCAGAACTCATGGAGACTTGCCTCTTCAAGGCCGGCAGAAGAATTAATCTGACTGCTTCTGCTTCTGACCTCTAACCCGGCTTTTAAAGGCTCGCTTATCCAGTCAGGGCCAGCTAGGGTAATCTCCCTTTTGATATACATTTAATTACATCTTTAAATCCCTTCCTTTTCGCCATATAATGTGACCACAAGAGCAATAGCACATTACCTTTGCCATGGTCTATTGGTCAAAAGCAAGTTATAGGTCCTGCCTACACACAAGGTGAGGTGATTATACAAGAGTGGGTGTCACTGGGATTCAGGTAGTGTTCTGCCTACTGTACCTGGTTGAAGTTTTACTTAAACCTTAGTCTTTATTGCTTGAATGCCACTGGGCTTTTCTTTCTAACCCTAAATTTATCACCTAAACTGTGTAGTAGACAGTCTGGAGTGGCTTTTGGATTCGTTAATGTGTCGTAGGCTGTTCTTCCTAATTAAATCTTTTATAGGAAGAAGCCTAGAAACTTCTTCTGTGTGTAAAAAAAAACCTGCATGGTTTACAATTACTGCATATGTATATAAATTAATTGATCCACATTGGATTTTATTCTCTTTTTATGCTTGCATTTGTTACATAATGCTTTGTACATTTAGGACTATAATAGATTTATGATGATGGATTTGCTTAATGTTTTTTGATATTAGAGTTTGGTCATCTGCTGTCTTTTCCCATTTTTAACTTTGGTCTCTGACTGAGAACCACACAAAGGATATTTTATTATGAACTTTTTGCATGCAACATGGACTATTTTCATGCAAATCAGAAACTTGTATTTAACATTATATTTATGCTCTTTTATAGATAACATAGTAATTATGTAGAAAGTGAACATGACATTTTACACTTGCTATTTAGGAAAAGTGCAAGAAATATACTTTAGATTTACTTTAAAAGAAAAACTTCAACATTTGAAAAAACGTCATATTCATAAGATCTTCAACAAAAGATTTACATGCTATGGATAATTTTTTCTTGTTTATGTAGTCTAAAGACTAGTAAATTATTGGGCAATGATTTTTACTAACATTAATTAAACAGAAAAAAGCCATTGCACTTGCATCTTTTATATACAATTAAAACAATTTTATTTTGACAAAAGCTAAATAAAGAGAACTAATAGGTAAATTCGATTTTTCATTCTTTTATAAACAATACTTTAAAAAATATTATTGAGATTATAGCTATTTTGGCTGGGTGCAGTGGCTCAAGCCTGTAATCCCAGCACTTTGGGAGGCCGAAGCGGGTGGATCACCCGAGATCAGGAGTTCAAGACCAGCCTGGCCAACCTAGTGAAACCCCATCTCTACTAAAAACACAAAAAATTAGCTGGGCATGGTGGCAGGCACCTGTAATCCCAGCTACTCGGGAGGATCAGACAGGAGAATCACTTGAACCCAAGGGGTGGAGGTTGTGGTGAGCCGAGATCATGCTATTGCATTCCAGCCTGGGCAACAAGAGTGAAAGTCCGTCTAAAATAAATATAAATATATATATACACATATACATATATATGTATACATATAATATACATGTATATATACATGTATATTATTATATACATATATACATATATATTATTTTATACATATATAATATGCATATATTATTATATACATATATAATATACATATATATACACACACATATATATAGTTATTTTAAGAGAAATAAATTAATTCAATAAATATATTAAATACCTGCTGTTTCAGGTACCCTTTCAGGTGCTGGGGATGGGTAGCAATGAGAGAGACAGAGTACCTGCCCTACCCTCTCTGTAGTAAGATAGACAATAAGCAAACTAATAAGGCCAAAGTGTAATATAATATCTGGCATTGATAAGTGTTCAGGTAAAAAGTAAAACAGGTAAAGTATTACTAAGGGATAAGAGTGCTACCTAAGATTGGAGTTATCATAGGTTCCATCTTCATGCCATTCTGAGGAACACATTAAGTAATTTCTGATTGAAGTTAAGATTCCTTATCATTCTAAAAAGAGTGAATGTTTTTATCCATAATTATAACTGAGAAAACATGATATTAGTAAGCCCCAGGGACTTTAAGAAAGAGCTTATCATCCAGTAAGAAGTCAATACATTTAGGGTGGAAGAATGTTGAATACTGAACATCTACTCACAAAATAGAAGTTTATGATTATCTAGTATTGATGGGATATAATACCTTAAAATCCTCTTGAATGAACTTCAACTTGTAAAATTCTATTCAGTTTTAAATGACAAATTGTTGGCAAAAACCGGAAGGCACATATCATGAAAAAAGTAATTACTTTTTGTGGTTTTCTTGTTAATGAAAATTAGCTTTCATTTTTGTTTGGCACTACAATGTATTTGAAATATGTTAAGTCGGTTTTTTTTTCTGTCCAGTTTTAAACATACTATACAGAGCATGTTGCAACTAAATTCTGGGACTTAAAGCTAATTTCTGAGTATAAATTTAGACCCTTTTAGCATTGTGCAGTTTGTTTGTTCAGAACTTCACATTTTTTCATAGAAAATTTAAGTTCTCTAAAATGTATGTTCCTTTAAGGCAATGATTGAGTGAGCTGGTATTTATGTCAACGATTCATTATCCCAGACACTGTGGCATTATTAGGGAAAGAGAAATGTTTACAACACTTTTTGGGTTTGTGCACATGCTTGAGAAACTACAGTGATTGTTTGTTATTATGAAATTGCTTTGTTTATTCAAATAGTGTGACATCATGGGACTATGTAGGAAAAAAAGCAAAAGAAATAATAGTAATAAAAATACATCTATACCTTTAGAAAATAAACGCAAAAATTAAATGCACAATATCTCAATCCTTTGGCAGAATATCAGGAGTTAGTGCGCTTACAAAGAAAATAAGACTTGAAAGAAGTGCGTGATTTGTGCCAAAGATTTTCCTGAATTATTTCCTTGGTGAGATTTCTCATAAAGCTATAATTAATTGGAGTAAAAATCATTAAAAACTGAAGAGAAAGTTTCTAGAAAATGCTTTGCATTTAAAGTCTACTTATTTACAATTCATGACAACAATGATTTCAAATTAATACCCTCTGCAACTGTTTATTTTCTTTTAGCCAGTGCCCTGTTTCTCTACATGTCCTGAGGCCTAAGAAAGTCGAAGGGCTTTCATTCTGTTTGTTTCCCTGTCTGTGCACAAATAGTACAACTTAATTGATAATGTCTGTAGTCGGACTGTGTGCCCAGCTGTGAAAACTGCTCCGGATGCTACTCTACTGGACTTCTAGTTAATTATACATGTTTTGCTGAACACTTCGGTTAAGTTAAAAACTGTCTAAAAATCAGTAGAGGGAGCTCAAGAAGGCATTAAGAATATTCTGATTCTGGCCTTCTAGTGCTGCTTTGTTTTGCCTCAAAAATAGTCTTCAGGTAGAGCAAATAAAGGTATTTTTAAATGCAAAATAACTTTTTGAAGTTGCAAAATTCGGAATTGTTTAAATATTTGAAGAAGCCACACTGTTTCTCTTGAAATTGCTGTGTCCTATTTATTATTGGCCTTAAATGGATTTGATTTATAAATGGTTAGGACACTATGGAAACCCTGCTGTGTGATACTCAGGCTTTTACTGCCCCAGTTTCTAGATCTTAACACTGGGCTCTTGATCCAGAAAATAGAATGTGACAAGATGCCAAGTATACAAGAGACTTCTGTAAAGCACCAGCAGGCTTAAATTAATCTGTGATAGTCATTAGAATATGGCAGGTCACATCCTAAAATTTTGCTGTTTAGCTCAACTACAATGGACTTAAACATCGTTTTTTGTTCTATTTCAGAACCTTTCAAACTTTTAAAACTGGCACAAAGTTAGAGAATATCAGTCTTCAGAAACTGTTAAACAGACAGTATGTTTTGAGTTAGCAACTTCATACCAAGGACCATGTCTCATATTTGTATACCTTACATATTTGAAAATAAAAACTATCTCAAGTTATTTTTGATTGGGAAGTTGCTACATGATTTTTAAACATTCTGCTCAAAATATAAAACCTGCTAATTTAAAAACTTTTTCCAATTAAATTTTTTTCTTTTTTCTTTTTATCAGACAGAAAGAGTATCATATATGCCCTAATGATTCAGTTGAATACCTCCATTGGAGCATTCTGGAAAAAGAAACAAAACTGGATTTCTAATGATTTAACATAGCTTCATGTGATAGTGTTATTCATTCCTGATTTCATACTAAATTAATTGATTTCTCTATAATGGCATTTTTGCAATTAGTTGATCCCTCCTATATGAAATTTAAATTTAACTGCAGCACATGTGATTTATTGAGATTACATTAAGGCCAAATTTTAGTAAAATTTGCTATTATTTGGCATGCAGTTTTTATGTAAATGTCTAGTGATCTACAAACTTTTGAAACATATATTTGAAATTCAGTTATGCTTTTATTATTATAACATTTCCCCAGAAGTTGAATTACTTGGTAAAATCACATGAACACTTTTAAGTAATAGGAATAGGTATTGTCATATTATTTTCCATGATGATTACATCAATACATTCAGACTAGCAATGGTTGAGATATTATTTAACCACAGTGTTGGGTGCCATGATTTTGTTAAGAGTAAAAATGCACTCTGGATTTTTATTTACATTTGCTTATTAGTGAATGTGATGTTTTAATGTTTTTTTCTGGTAGTAATTCTTCTGTTGTAACATTTCTTTATGTCTTTGAACATTAACTTAAAAGAATCTTAACTTCATTGTACAGAATCAATGAAAATAGATGCCATAGAATAATAATAATTGTTTATTGAACAATTATTGTACCTCAGACACATTTCTAGACACTGTTAATTTATTTTGATAAAACTTTAGAAGAGCATTTAAGGTAGAACCAAGCTGACATCAAGGTTTCTGGGAGGTTACAGCCCATACTGCCTCAGACAGGAAGCACACATGTTTCTCTCTGGCTCAAAAGGCCCCAATGATCTCTGTCTTATATCAAGAACTCTGTGGCTTTACTGTTATATTTTCCACGTAAATTGATTTTTCTTCCATGTCGAAAGTCTTCCTTTAAAAACATTAGGCCCAGTATGTCTTTCTAGGAAGCACTTGGCCTTCTCAAGTATGTCAATATTTATTCAAAATAACTTATCTCTTCAATATCTAGGATTCCAAACAAAATATATTATTCTGATACAATCCTGATTAGCCAATATTCTTTAGGAAGTTCTAAACTGTTAGCAAAAACCAAAAGCACCACAAATTAAAATTTTCCTTAATTTAGAGGAAAAATAAAACAAATTTTATTAATGTGGTTATATATCTGTTTTTCATTCAAGTCTTACCACTAAATGGCGGAATAGTGAAACTTCTATTTCAGGCATACTCCACATGTTTTATCTTAGTAACAGATGTCAAACTGAACATAGTATTGAAACTGAGTTACAAATTAAGTAAAATCATAAGGTAGCATTTCTACCAGGAACAAAAATATTTTTCAGAAGCACGTTATATGTGTGTGCTTATATATATACATATATACATATACACACCCAGATACAAATATATAGACAAATTGAAACTACATGGACTTTTTTTATTTTTTATTTTTTGAGAGACAGGGTCTTGCTCTGTCACCCAGGCAGGAGTGCAGTGGCATGATCACAGCTCACTGCAGCCTCCACCTACTGGGCTCTAGCGATCTTTGGGGGGGATGATACACATTAGCCCTTCAAGTAGCTGGAACCACAGAGATGCAACAACACACAGAGCTAACTTTTTTTTTTTTATTTTAGATTTCTTTGTAGAGATAGGGGTCTCTCTGTGTTGCCCATGCTGTTCTTGAACTCTGGGCTTGTGAGCCACCACACCTGGCTAAATTTTTTTAAAAATATTTTTATATTTTGGAGACATGGTTGGTCGGCGGGGTACAGTCTCTCTATGTTGCCCAGGCTGGTCTCGAACTCCTGACTCAGCCTGGATTACAGGCTTGAGCCATCAAAGTGCTGGGATTACAGGCATGAGCCACTGCACCCAGCATGCATTGACTTTTAGTGGGAAGAATCTTTTGTATGGGTTTCATTTCAATTACTCAACACTTCCAGATTTGTTGATAATTCTAAACAGATAACATTCAGACACTTCAGTTTTTGGGAGTGTTTTCAAAACAATTTTTTGAATATTAGAACTCTGTGGGCCACAGAGCCATGATCACATGGTAAATGACACACACATACAAAAGATTTTGGTTTTGACCTTGCAGTATTTTTCCTCAAACAAGTTTGGCTAGAGTAATCTCACATTGTTTTGTTTGATTGATTGCTTGGCTTGTTTTACATATAGTCCTTTCAGGGTGCCTACTAAGTCTGTTGTTTCTGAAGAGTTTACTCACTGAAATCACTATAGCACTTAAAATTCATTTAGAATTATAGATGCTGCATTCATTGAAAAATGGTTGGATTGATCACTTCTTATTGAAATGCAGGTTAATAATGCCTGACTCAGAAAATACAAAGTACAATAATAAATCACGTGCACTTTGGAACATTTCATATCATATTTAGAAGGCATTCTAAAATAATGTTACATGTGTACGATTAACACAATAATCTTTTTGAGGGTATGAACTACAAAGATGATAATTTATTATTGACAGTGGACATGCTAATCGTTTATTTTGAAAACCTATTTTTATAATGTATAAATGTATATATACATCATCTTTAAAACTTTTAATTAAATTAATAGGTGTTTTTAGACCTATTAATATGCAGATAAGTACATTTTCAATAAAGCATTATGTTGATGTATTAAAATTTGAGGACTCACTGGAATCACAAATATATAAGATATAATGATTGAAAATGCATTAAAGGTCCAAATTCAAGACACAAAAGGAATTTAGGATGACACAATAATTATCACACTAAAAAACACAAATAGTGCATTTTTTTCTCAGTGTATTTTGGATTGTGTTCAGCCATTTTTCAATGACAGGCTAGTTGAGATATTCAGAGGGAAGATTTGGTCAACCAGCTTGGAATTGTCTAATTTATTCACCAAGTCACCTAACATGGGAAGGTTCAAATAGCTTCAATGTTAATATATTTATTTATTAGTTGGAGATATCAAATTTCACTAAATATTGAATACTAATCTGCCAGATTCAAGGTAACTCAGGTTGTGGCTTAAGTAAAGGTGGGTTGGTTGGCTAGGTATAAATGTCTTTTATTTGCCTGAGTAATCTTCATATTTCAAACATTAATTGTTTTTTTGGAGGCGGAGTTTTGCTCTTGTTGCCCAGGCTGGAGTTCAATGGCGCAATCTCAGTTCACTGCAACCTCTGTCTCCTGGGTTCAAGTGATTCTCCTGCCTCACCTTCCCGAGTAGCTGGGATTACAGGTGCCTGCCACCACGCCCAGCTAATTTTTTGTAGTTTTAGTAGAGATGGGGTTTCACCAACGTCTGGTCTCGAACTCTTGACCTCTTGATCCACCCACCTCAGCCACCCAAAGCGCTGTGATTACAGGCGTGAGCCACCGCTCCTGGCCCAAACATTAATTTTATAGATACAAATGAATAAGAAGTAGAAAAACTAAGGAAACAATGCAAACAATAAAAACTTTCTGGAAAGCCTCTTCAAAGAAAAGATAGTAAACTGATCTCAAGGAGAACTGTAACTTAACAGAGTACACAAAAATGTGACCTGTATGAGGATTTATCACTTTATTTTGTATTTTCTTATAGCAATAGAGTGATTGTATAATTCTGTACTACAAATAAATCTTACTGCTTTTGTTATTGGCCATACTTTAAAAAATCAAGCATGAAAGAACAATTGTAGATTTAAAATCTACCTTTTGCCTGTTGTGAAGACAGCTTCTTGTGAAATGCTTCTTGATGTTGAACTTGTTCGACATTTTTTGAAAAGTAGTATTTTTATGTTAAGTTAGGGAATGTTAACTAAAGAGAAATAGGAGAAACTATTTCTTAGTTTCTTAACTTAGAAACTAAGAAACTAATTTCCAGATTAACTAAGAAACTAAGAAACTAATTCCCAGATAAGAATATTTATAAAATTTTGAAGGAAATAAAAATAAGAAAACAAGTGAAATCATAGTTAAGAAGAGCCTACAGAAACAGGATAACTAAATTTCATTTTATGTTCTGAATGGGATCTTCAGAAAGAAAAGGATGTTAGGACCAGGTGTGATGGCTCACACTTGTAATCTCAGTGCTTTGGGAGGCCGAGGGGGGCAGATCACTTGAGGTCAGGAGTTCGAGACCAGCCTGGCCAACATGGTGAAACCTCATCTCTATTAAAATACAAAAATTAGCCCAGGCATGGTGGTGTGCGCCTGTAGTCCTAGCTACTTGGGAGGCTGAGGCAGGAGAATCACTCGAACCTGGGAGATGGAGGTTGCAGTGAGCCAAGATCCCACACTGCACTCCCGGGCAACAGAGCAAGACTCCATCTCTCACACACACACAAAGAAAACAAAGAAAGAAAGAGAGAGAGAGAGAGAAAGGAGAAAGAAAGAAAGGAGGGAAGGAAGGGGAAGGGAAGGGAAGGGAAGGGAAGGGACATTAGGTAAAAAACACAGAAACTCAGAATAAGGTGTGCCTCAGTTAATAGTAAGGTATTGGCATTGGTTTATTAGTTGTGACAAATGTGTCATACTAACATGAGATGTTAACAATAGGGAATACTAGGTGTTGGGTATATGATAACTGATACATAGTATATGTACCATCTTTGCAACTTTTCTGTAAATCTAAAGCTATTATAAAATTTAAAAAATGAGTGAAACATAAAAACATGTTATAAAAAGGTTCTTTTAGCTATAGATATAGTGATGTCAGTATGGTATTAAGGAATTTACTCTAGAAAGGAAATTCTATTTTTGATCCTTCTGTTGGAATAGATTCACAACAAAGTGACATGGATGTTTCAGTTACAAGGGAAATATTCTTCAGATGGATAGACAGATGCATAGATTCATAGATAGATATATAAATACATAGATATGGACGTTATATTTACATAGATATCTCCCCATTCAAGTGTTAGAAAGAAAACAACATTGGGTGCTTAATTGGTTAAGCTTTAGGTTCCACAAAAATCACTATTATTTCCTTTACTATCATGCATATAAATAAGAAATTATCAAAACAGGAATCTTTTAGTTATAAAAAAATCAAAATCTTAACTATTATTATGAAACTGTGAAATAGTTTTAGTCTGTTTATCTCCTCCTAAGTATTGCATAAACTACTGTGTCATGATCTGGTCACAGAGATTAAGTGAAAAACATTCCCACTTAAACAAATCACTTTTTTAGAAAAAAGTTTAGGAAATTCAAAATAGTCTCTCCACTGGCCTTGGAGAATCATCATACACATCAGGACACTCTAAGCTTTACCACATTAAACTTCCTAAAGTTTGGTAGAAATTATTAATACTCACCAATGTTTTTGATTCTCTAAACTATCTGAGCATATGGAAATATTATCCTAATTCTTCCTATGTTAGGTATGGCCATGTGACTTGTTTGTTCAGTAAAATAATAGAAAAGACAGCATTATCTCCATCTGGGAGTATTTAAGAGCTGATGCATGATTCTCCATTTTTTTCCCTTATTATGGAATATCCTCATGTCCATGTTGAGACAGGGCTGTCATGAGATAGGCTACTCTTCATCAGTTTGTTTCTAATAACTTCATGAAAAGACTTTTCCTTGCCAACCTTCAGTGCATATGTAGGGAAAGCGAGAAATACACTTTTAGGTCCCTGAGATTTGGGAATTGCTTGTTGTATAAAATAGACAATTATGACTATAAATATTGTATGGAAACCTCTTTAAACTTGCATTTTATAGATATTTTGAAAATAGAATTGTATTTCTATCATACCTATCAGTAACATCCCACTTACGCTTTGTGTGTTTTTAGATATACATTTTGATTCTTATTTCCTAAAGCTCATCATGTTGAGATAATTTAGATATTTCCTTTTCACTACTTAAAAAATGAATTCTCATATTTTATATGTTTATGGCTATCTTTATAGGTAAATATGCATGCCTATAGAGATTTACATTTGTGTATGTGTGTGCACTGGTAATGAATATGTGTGTATTCATTACATATTCATTGTATGTATATGAATATACGTTGTATATTGTATTCATAGTATATGAATATACATACAATGAATATATATTGTATTCATAGTATATGAATATACATACAATGAATATATATTGTATTCATTGTATAATGAATTGTATCATATAGAAACTTATTTTTTAAAATTTAGGGGGGAGTCTCACTTCTTAATTTACCACCTACAGGAATAATTTTGTGTGAATGTTTACCATTTAAAAGTAGTTTTACATTAGACAGCATATGTTTTTATAAAAATTTACATAAGAAAATTCCAAACAAATAACAAATTTAAAAAATTTAATGAACCACATTATAATTATATGTATACACCATATTTCACCTAATTCTCTTTGCTTTTCTGTATTGGTATCTTACTGCAATATGTATTCACTTTTTTGTGGATCATTATATTTGTCTAATCAATTTTTCAAAAGAACCATGATGTTCTTGATGTTTACAACCTCAGCACCAAGAAGCACTGCTTTGTATTTGGTGTCATCATGCAGATCTGACAAGGCTGTTTAAAATATTAAGTTGAGTTTGATTCCATACTAATCACACACTCTGTATTCGAGTGATTGCATGCATCATAGCATACTCTAACATGTCTGATTGTAGTGAATGGAATGAAGCTCAAATAGTAACTTAGAAATAAATTTCCATTTGGAATAGCCTTGTAGGAGAAGAGTTCAAATTAAATCCTCTTAGTGCATTAAAATGCAAATATAAGAAGGCAATCCAATTGAGTTACATCAATAATAGAACATATAACACAAATGGAAATTCCTCCCAAATAATTAAGTTATAGCTATATAAATCACTGATGTGTGCATTTGAATTTTGTTCCTTGCGTACATGCTTGAAAGTTCACTAACTTTGGATCACATTAGAATATGTTTTGTTTATCTCCCGCAGACCAGTCTCTAGGCAAGTTCTTTTCTCCACTGAGGCCAATAAAGGCTCGTCCCTGTTCTTCACTGTATTTGCTGTGCTATAACTAAAGCTTTAAGCTCTGCCAGCAGGTTTTGTTTTAGACATAATTATGGAAGCTCTTTACTTGGGCCATCACCCTGCGAGGTTCAATGTCTTGAGCTTTTTCAGTAAATAATTTTGACTCTAAAATATGCATTATCATGAGAACAATAATGTTTGTACTTCTGTTATATAATCTTGAAGGGAAAAATACAAAAAACTTGAGATAGTTCTGCTTGGAAACTCTGCAAAGGTATTTTTTTTCCTGCCGTGTGTGTGTGTTTGTGTGTGTGTGTGTGTGTGTTTAAAGTCAGATACAATGTAACCTTTTTTCCTGGGGGGTGTGTGTGTGTGTGTGTGTAAAGTCAGGTACAATGTACCCTTAGCTTTTAGGATTTAGGATTCTAAGCCTTAGTGTTTTAAACAGTTTGTAATGATTTAAAGATCCAGATGCCCTAAAATATTCAACTTATAACAATTATGGAGGGCAATTAATATTGCAGTAAAAAGAGAAAAACAGAAAATAATATGCTTTGGACATTTAAATTGATAATGATGCTAATTTTATATGCAATTAGCATGGAGCATTAACAATGGTGTTCACCTGTAAAACATATGAAGGATTGCTTTTGGTCTTGAAAAACAATCATTTGCTCTCGGCTTTAAATTATGTAAGAAACACTTTTAAGTGATAGCATACATCCATAATTAAATATTAAAATAAAATAAAATTGAATTAAATCAAATGGAATTTATTTAAATTTAGAACACATATTCCAATGCCTAAATATAAATCAAGGTAAAGTCAATAATCTTTACAAGTTAGTTTTTATCATTGTAATTTAATATCTCTACAAGAAACAAAATGACCTAAGTAAATAAAAATTACAGATGGCTAATTATGAAAAAAAAAATAGAGGTATTGTTTGAGTTAACTTTTCTAACGTTACCTATAATCAGATATCAGCATTTTTTAGCAGGAGGTATCTCTCTTAAGATGTTGCTACACAATTACAGACATAACATTTAAAGCTTTAAATGACGATGACAATCAGAAATATCCCAAGAACTAAGTAGTTGATTTTCTCATTAAATAATAATGATAGTAACAGTTGTCATTACTTGAGAGCCTAGTGTGTGTCAAAGCAATGTATTAGGTATTATGCATACATAATCTCATTTAATTGTTAAAACAGCTCCATATGAAGGAAAGATTACACAGATGAAAGCTGAAGTAGAAAGACTAAATAATTTGACTAAAGTCACATAGCTAAAAATTGACAGTCAAAATAAAATTCATGCAGGTGTGCATGTTTATGACTGAGAATGCTTGTTCTGTCATCTTTTACCTTTCATAAAAATCGGAGTACATCAATAACTATATTATATCTTCTCTTAACTACTCAAAGGCATTGCTCCAAGGGTCCCCCATTCTTTTTCTTCCTTATCAATTTGTATCACTGTCCTGGATCATTTTTATTAGCATGAAAGAATGGTGCTATTGTTGCTGTCTTTAAACTCAACAAACTAGCAAAACTCTCTAGATCACAATTATTCTTCATCTGTCATTCTGTTTCTCTTCTTTATTTTATGCCAAAATTCATTGATGAGCTGTCTCTATCCACTGTCTCAAATTTCTCTCTATATATTCTTTCTCAAATCTACTAGACCATTTCTTTAATTCTATTTCCATCAAGGTCAGCAATAATTTACAGATTATTAAATACCTTGGGGTCAATTGCTAGCTCTCAATAATGCTTGAACTATTAGATGATTGGCCATAGCTGAGATAATTTTCTCATCCTTCAAACATTTCCTTTACTTGCCTTTCAGGACACCACACTCTGATTTCCTCCTGACCCTCAGGCCACATCAACTCAATTTTCTCTGCAAGATCTTTGCCCCAACTCCAAAGCCAGGTTTCTTAACAAGGTCCTAAATTTGGCACCACTGAGATTCTGGGTGGGTAATTATTTATTGTGGGGGTTGCCCTACACATTGTAGGATGTTAGGCAGAATTTCTGACCTCTACCCATTAGATACAATAGCACCTTCATTTCCCATTGGAACAACCAAATATTCAGGACAAAATTACCTTTGGTGGAGAACCACTGCCCTCGATGGAATACTCTCAAGCTCTCTTTCTACCTGTGTACACTTCTTTCTACCTGTGTACACTTCCTCAGTACTCCCATTCATGACTTTCAATACTTGCTATTTGGGGCTTGACCTCTCTCTGTACTTCCACACTTGTATATGGAACTGCTTTCTCTACATATACATTTGAATATCTGTGAAGCCCCTCAAACATAAGTATCACAATCTGAACTGGTTATCTTCTCCTCTTCCCGCCACCGCCACCAAAAACATGCTTGTCCTGCAGAATTCTCTGCTTTTCTAAATACTTGTCTTAGTTCATTTGCATTGCTCTAAAGGAATACCCAAGCCTGGATAATACGAAGAAAATAAGGTTTATTTGGCTTACGGTTCTACAGGCTGTACAAGAAGCATGGTGCTAGCATCTGCTTCTGGGAATTATCTAAGGAAGCTTACAATCATGGCAGAAGACAAAGACAGAGCAGATGTATCACATAGCAAAAGAGGGACCAAAAGAGAGAAGGGAGGGAGGTGCCACACTCTTAAGCAACCAACTCTTGAGTGAACTAATTAGCTAGAATTCACTCATTACTCCCATTGACTTTCAATTTGAATGGCCATTCTTAAGAGATCTACCCCCATGACCCAAACACCTCCCACCAGGCCCTACCACCAACATTAGGGATCAAATTTCAATCTCAGATTTGAAAAGGACAAATATCAAAACTATGTAAATACTTATGTTAACATCTTGGGGTCATATTAACCTCCTTTCTTCTACTCCTCATATCAGATTCTTCAGCAATTCTTTAAGGTTAACATCAGAATACATGTCAAACCTGGACATTGTTTTATCACCTCCACTGCTGTTACCTTTGAACAAGTCAGCGCTATTTCTACATCGATTATGTTACTCTTAAGACTGATCACCTTGCTGTTTTATCTCTATCCTTAATGTATTATCAATACATCAGTCTGAATGATCTTATGAAACCTAAGTCAGGCAATTTCACTCATCTGTCAGATCCTACAATGTCTTCCTATTTTATTTAGAGTAAAAGCCAATGTTATTAAAATGAGCTGCAATGACTTGCTCAAACTGGTCCTCACCCCTGTTAACTCTCTGACCTCACCGGATTCTTTCCTTATGATGACTCTTGCAGCTTTCACACATTAGTTTTTACTGTTGTAAAGATTCAATAGTTAAAAAAAAAAACAAAGTTTCCTTATCCACTAAATTAGTGATGGGCTCTTGGGTTGTTACTGGCAATTTACTATTAAAAACAATGTTACTATAAATATTTGTGCATATATTTCCTTGAACACATGTGAGAATTTTCTAGGGTATTCCCACAGGAGTAGAATTGCAAAGTAGGTGAATGTTCAACCTTACTAGACATGGTGAATAGCATTTTAAAGTGATTGTGCCTATTTACATTCTCATCAGCAGTATGTATTTTGGTTGCTTCCTATTCTCACTAGTACTTGATATTATCATGCTTTTTGAAAAATAATGCCAACTGGTTAGAGTGTAACAATATATTCCTAATATTTATTGGCATTTACCAAAAAATAGTGAAAGTGAACATATTTTTAGATATCAATGAGTTTCTTTTGCCGTTTTCTTTTTTACAAAATTCTTACTTAGGTCTGTTGTCCATTTCTTCATGGAGCTTTCTGATCTCATGCTGTTGATACAAATTCTTTGCTGATGACAAAGATAAAACAAAGATCTTCCAGTTGTACCATGTCTTTTTACTCTCTTCATGGCATCCTTTGATGTAGTGACATTCTTATTTTTGTCACAATATAATTTGCAATCTTTTATGATGTGTGACTTTTGTTCCTTGTTTGAGAATTCCCTCCTTACATACATTATAAGGAAATTTTGCTGCCTTATGTTTTAAAAGTTTCATAGTATGGCTTTTCATAGTTAATAGATGAAGACTAGATTTTATACCTTGTGTCAGAGAGAAATTAATTTTTTTCATATAGCTATTCAACATTCCTTGCACAATTTGTCAATCACATAATTCATCTTCTGACATTTATGTGCAAAGTCTGCTCAGGAAAAAGATAAAATTTTATGTATGCTGCCTCTAACTTTCGCCTAATGTGGTGTATATGTGTATGTGTATGTGTGTGTTTGTGTGTGTGTGTGTGTGGGCGTGTGTGTATACTTTCATGATATGTCTTGAAATATGGTTTGAAAAATCATCTCCCTATTCTTTCTTCAGGAATTTCTCAGATGTTCTTGGCCCTTCCAATTGTCCTTGCAATTAAAATCTGCTTATCAAATCCTACAAAGAACTCCATTAAGGTATATGTGGCCATAAAGATAGAGATAATAGATACTGGGGACTCCAAAATGGTTTCCAGGAGTTGGAAGGGAGGGGAGCATTAAAAATTATCACCTGGGTACAATGTTCATTCTTTTTCTGATGGGTACACTAGAAACCCAGACCTCACCATTACACATTATATTCATGTAATAAACCTGCACATGTGCCCCGGAATGTAAAATTTAAAAAACAAGTAACTGAAAAGATATGGGGAAAAAAGAAACCTATTAAGATTTTAATTGGAATTGCACTAATTCTATAACTCAATTTGAGGAATATTGATAAATTTATTATAGAGAGTTATTTCCAAATGTTTCCATTTATTTAAGTATTATTTAATGTTTTCAATAAAATATTTAATTTCTTCCATAAAGGGCTTCTACATATTTTTTATTGGCATTCTTCTGTCAATTGAAAATACATGAAATACGTTTTCTGATGGAATGTGGTAGTCTAAAGATTTTCGATTTTGTGTTGCATGTCAGATTTCTCTTTCTTCTTTTGTTTCGTCAAATCTTACTTATTCTAATAACAAAAATACATTTAGGATTTTCTTTGTAAACAAGTACTTTATTAAAAATAAACAGGGTTTGTCTAAACTTTCCAATTATTACAGATTTTATTTTATTATTTTTTTTAACTGCACTGATTAGGACTCCAGTACAATCCTAAACAGTATGGGTAATAGCAAGCATTTTCCTTTGCTGCTGGTCTTATTAAAATTTATCTCAGTAAGTATGAGAGTCTTGATATTTTTTCTTTTTACATTAAGAAAAATAGATGTCTTTTTAAAGATTAAGCATTTTCCTTCTATTCTTAGTTTGGTAAGAGTGTTTATCATACGTTGACTTTAATTTTATTAAATGAATAGTATCTGCATGCACTGAGATGTGCTCTAGTATCAGATTCACTGTCCTTTAATCTGTAAATGTGGTAAATTACAATAACTACCAATCAAACTAATTAATTCAGCTAATTACCTAATAGAAGTTCTGTAACTCTGAAGAGTTTTCTCCATCACTGTAATTTCTCCAGAACTGCTTCAAATTCAGAATAGAGCTGGATTATTGAACTTCACATATTACTTAGTACATTGAAGAGCAAGAAGGCTTCTGTAGATATAAATATAAGTAATATTACATGTATATATATTTTACTTTCTTATTTCTGCTTTCATAATGTTGCTTTTCAGCTATCAATGACTTAAGCAAAATTTTTAAAGCTTGCTACAGGTCTTATCTTTCGCTTCTCTTTCTCATACCCCACCTTCCCACCAGCTCTCTGAGTACCCCTGGAACACAGGAGTCCCCCAGCTTGCCAGGAGACTATAGTCACTGACGTATGTTTCACACTTCCATTACCCCTAAATGTACTTTTTATCCTCCCTAAAAGCTTAGGTTAATTGACCTTACTTTGTTAATGAATGTATTAGTTTATGATACGCTAGCTATGATATTGCTTTTCGATAGAAATATAATAGTATCATATAGTTATAATTAGCAACACCTCTGGAAAACAAAAGCGTTTTTTGTCTGTAAGTTGTGAACATGTTGGTAGACAGGATAAACCTTTTCCAAATGCTATTTGTTCCAACTTTTTCTTTTGTGCAAATTTGTAAATAATGCAGATGTCTACTGCCAAAGAAGGACAACTTATTCAATCCATCAGTTAATGAGCATTTGTTGTGACAAACTGAACTAGTCATTCGGGCAAAAAAGGCAAAGAACACAGTCTCTTATAAAGAAATCCTGTAGTGAGGGGACAAATTTCAGATGTGGTTCCAAATGTTAAGACAGATTTTGGTATATATGTGTGTGTGTGGGGTATGTGGCCACTAGCCACTTTGTTCTTGTGTAGCTAGAATTCCTTGTTCCTAAAGCAAATATTACCTTCTAACTATAATCTCTGTAAATAATCTCCCAGGTCCTGGCATATTGGATGACTAGGCAGTCTTTAGACTTTTAATATGTGGACTTTGCTAAGATGTGACCTAGGAAATGGCTGATAGAGATTTGACATTCATCAACAATTAAATGTGCATGTTGAGATATTTTGGTACCTATTGAAAGTATTTATTTTGTGGAAAATATTTATCAGTTTTTGTTTATTTCTTGCTCAGAGAATTATGATGATGACTATTGATTTATAGCCAAGGTAGGAAAATAGCTGAGAAAAAGTTAAAGTATATTTTAAACATGTATTCTCTCTTGTTTAGTATGGTTCATTTTTTTCAGTTTTGTTTTGCTTAATACCCACTATATGTAACTGGGTTGCCTGCATATATTGATAACAGTCTATTTCAAAGTTTCATCACAGGTCTATTTATCCCTGAAAATGTTCTTCTTTTAAAAAATAGAAAGTTTTGTTAAATATGTTTAAGAAATTCTGCATACTACAGCTTCCTTTTGGTGTTTCCAAAACATATTATCATACTAAAGTCTCTGAGAAATGTTTCAGGATTTTTTTTTTAATCTCAGCATTTCCAAACCTTATTTAACCATCTAAGTCTGTTTTCTTTCTATCCAACTAATACATCACTAGTGTTCTGCAGAATACACTTTGGATAATATAGTTATAGGTAAGAAATGTATAATTTTGCAATAATACTTTAAACTGAATTACTTCCTTTTGGTATATGAATGGCTATATCTACAAGCTGGATTTTTGGCATGGATTCACAGCCTTTTTCTAACGTTTTGGGCTCACTGATCCACTGTTGTAGAGTTCTGTCTAGGTTTCTTGGTTAATTCTCCAACCAAGTCCCCATGTCTATTCCAATGAATTTTATAGGAACCCTTATATCTACAACTCCCCCCACTCTAAAGATGTAAAATCGAAATCTGACACACTCTCAGTAAGTAGTTTGGTTTTCTTGTGCATTTACCTCCAAAGTATTTATCATGACCCTGTGAATCCTTCAGACTGATCTTCAATTCCTCTCCTTTTCCTCTAATAACCGGGTTCTCATCATCCCTTACAGTCTTGCCCACTTCGGTATGACTATTCCTAAAGATCTCACAGCAAGATGTTAAATATGCATGTTGAGATGTTTTGGCACATATTAAAAATATTCATTATGTAGAAAATATTTATCAATTTTTATTTATTTCTTGCTGCGGGAATTTTGGGGTGTGGGAGAGAGTGTATTTTTTAACTTAAGACATGTTTCTGAGATATGGGTATATCACAATGGAAAACTACAGTACTCAGTCACATTTCTGAATCTGGGGAGAGAAGATCTGTAAAGGATTTTGATTTAGGAAAGATAATATATATGGCAACCAGAGTCACAAGAGTGCATGAAAAGCCAGATAGAATGTGAAAGATGAAGATCTAAAACAGAAACTCATTAGCATAAAATGTGTATAGAGAACAAAAGAAAAATGAAAGAGATTTTTGAACATCCTTCTGAGAAGTAGTAAAAAATCCAAAAATTTTAGTGCCATGAAATAAAATTCAGACATTGTTTTAAGATTAAAGACTCGATCATTTATTCAACAAAATATCTAGAAAGCCATTTTATCTGCCAGGTACTACACTGGTGCTAGACTACATAGATAAACAATACAGTTATAATCTCTGACCTCATGGAGCTTAAAATACCTTATACCCAAATATTTGGGAAAAGCCAAGGCAGATGAGAAAGTAGTAAGAGGGGGCATTCATTAACCTTAACAGCAATGAGGCTAAAAAGGACCCAGGGAGATAACTTTTTATGGAGCAGAGGTGGAATAAGCCATATTGAAATTGATTGAACGGTAAGGCATTTTTATTTTAGGTTATATGTATGAAGAAAAGATGTAAATATACCAAACTATGAGCTTTCATTGTCTCTAGGCTGTGAGATTGCAAGTTATTATAGTTTTTCTTATCTGTATTTTTCTCACATGTATTTTATAAATGCCTACAATGAAGGTATACCCTTTGTATAAAAAAAATTTATTATAACAAAAGAAAAAAGAAAAACTACCTTACTGAAATAAATTATGTTTTAAATATAAATAAAATTGAGGTATAACATCATAGACTAATAGTTTGATAAACATAATGAGTTTAACAAGATTATTCAAACAAATAATAACAATGAGAAAACTTGAGTAAACCCACTCTGAGGACCTCATTGTTCTGATTGGCTCCATAATGAGCTAATTAAGTGGATAACTGCAGAAACTCCACTTGTACTATGCTGACAATTCACATTTACCAAACTAAGAGCTGGTAGTTTTTAAAAAGTAGTAATCAAAGCACTGATTTATGTAGTTTCCAAGTTAGCACATGCAAATGCTTTCAAAACGTAGAATAGCTTCAATTCCCACCAGTTTAGCAGCTGACATGATTATGTTCATGAATCCTCTAGGAAATTGAGGAAACGGTAATAACAACCCTAGTTAACAAGAGAAGAAAAGGACTGCCTGGCTGACTGTATAAGTTTCCTGTGTTAACACTGATTATAAACATCGGTGGTGGTAAACACAGCCATTGCATGAGATTGAGTTGTGAGCATTTATGGGAAAATGAGATCAGCAGCCATGATTCCATTCTATTAAAACAACTCCTCCGAGAACTATGTAAGATAATACCTTTGTTGTTCTCTCTTCCCTCTAGCAAGTGAATGGGACTATGAAATTACAATCTCCATGAGCTATATGAGAAAGGCTTAAATTGTTAATTTTTCTTCCAATGGTATTGTAGTGTTTAAAAAATATACCTTGGAAACCAAAGAGTTATTAAGTTGCTTTGTTTTGTTTTGTTTTCCAGATATATTTCATGAACAAATGAAAATATTTTCGAAATATTCTCAGGTGGTCTCCCATGTCATTTAACAGAAAATAGTGTGTAATTGCTAGCCTGAAGCTCATCAACCAATTACACATTAATATGCAGCTTCTAATATATAAGACCGCAGGGTCAGTGAAATCACATATTTTAAAACTGATTACTTCGAGTTAGTCAGTACACCTCTAGGTCCCTCTGACAAAAATTATTCTCCCCCAGGTCACTTCCACTAAGCCTCCATGGCCTGAGATACCACCGTGCTTAAAATATCCAGGATGATTCTTATTCCTCAACATTTTACAATGCAATAGCCCAGAGACGGAGGTGAAAGAAAATAAACTGGATATAGTAAAAAGGAAGAATCACGGGAAGTATCAACTAGAAATTAGAGCTCTAAGAAACCATGGCGATCATCCATTCCATGTTTTAAAGTTGACAGACAAACACCAAAACAATTTCAGTGATTTACCCAGTGAGACACAAAGTTGGGGCCAGATCACAAGTCCTTCAGTGCTAAGATTAATTGCCCTTCCAATGGGAGCATCATGACTCTAGCTGTCGAGAGAGGCAAGGTCGTCAGAGAATCTCAGAGAACAACTGGTTGGCATTGGCTATCCAGGTAAGAGAGAATCCTTACTGAGAAGAAAGGAAGTTGAATTTCTCTAAATGTATGCTAAGATCTCTATCCTTTATCATTATAAAGCTGCTTTCTTAATGTTCTTTAAAAACAGAAACAGAAGAAGTGAAGCATAATTTTATGGCTCCAACAATAACACATTTAGGAAGTTTTGTCATTTTATGGTAGACTTTCATTCATTCACTTATTAAATATATATCATGAGTCTACCATATGACTGGCACCAGCTGAAATACTCACCTCATGTACAATAAGGGCTATATTTTAAGGTGTCTGAATGTTACCAGTATTTATATTAAACAAAAATCTTACATAGAATGCCAAAACTAAACAAAAACAAAACAAAATGAAAAACACGACTTAGGTGAGAAGAGAAAGAAAGCATTGAAAAAGCCATCAATTAACAATGACTGCCTCTCCTACCTGGTGTGCTGTAAAAACATGAGTAGGAACCAGAAGAGCTGAGTTTTAGGGTGACCTTGTAACATACTGTCTGTGTGACCGTGGAGAAGGTACTCACCGACTTCAGCCTCACTCGTGCAATCATTTACTGCAGAGTAGACTTTTTGTTCTTCCCTCACTTTCAATGCCATTTAGACTCAGAATACTGTTAGAAGTTTAAATGCATATGAAAATAATTGATTGCGTTCAACACTACAACCTTCTGAACAATATTAGAACCATCCTGGCTAACACGGTGAAACCCCGTCTCTACTAAAAAAATACAAAAATATTAGCCGGGCATGGCGGTGGGCGCCTGTAGTCCCAGCTACTCAGGAGGCTGAGTGAGGTAGGAGAAGGGCGTGAACCCAGGAGGCGGAGCTTGCAGTGAGCCGAGATTGCGCCACTGCACTCCTGCCTGGGCGACAGAGCGAGACTCCGTCTCAAAAAAAGAAAAAAAAAATTACATTACTACCACTTTTTCTGCTTAACTTTGAAATTTCTAATAATTAACAGAGGTCCGACTTCTAAAAATTAGTTATAATCACCTAATACCATGTGAGAGTTTATAGTTTCCAGGCTGACAATCTGGGAGCCAACCTCCTCCTCTAGAAGATAAAATGGAGGTAGCTTCACCTGGAGAGCAGATGGTAAAAACTCAAAGATAAATTCAAATTATCTGCAATTTTTTTGAGTGCAGCTTCTTCTTCATGCTCCGAAGATTATTTCAAGAAGCATAGATAGTTTGCACATCTATGCAGTAGGCATAGATGTCCTATTGCCAAACTCTGAGGAACAATGTGAAATGTAGGTATTTTTGTGTCCGGAATTGGTGGGTTCTTGGTCTCACTGACTTCAAGAATGAAGCCACGGACCCTCGCGGTGAGTGTTACAGTTCTTAAAGGCGGCGTGTCCGGAGTTGGTTCCTTCTGATGTTCGGATGTGTTAGGAGTTTCTTCCTTCTGGTGGGTTCGTGGTCTCGCTGGCTTCAGGAGTGAAGCTGCAGACCTTCGCGGTGAGTGTTACAGCTCACATTTTTAATGCCACTGACAATTGCATCTCAGTTTAGAAAGAATGGATTTTTAAAATTCTCAAGTGTGCCATATTTTGCCTCTGATGGAGCACTGTAGTGCCTACAATTGTTTTCTGGCCCCAACCCTATAAATGAGGGTACTTATATAGATAACAATTCTGCCTGCCCCTGTTTAAGTAGAGAACACCTAAACTTAAACACTGAAATCACACTGTTTATTTCTTAATGTTTTAAGAATGCTGCATAGTCACCCACAGATAATCTGCTAGACTTTGGTATAGAAGTTTTAATTCAAACGATTTGAGGTTAATCTATTATTCACCTGAGTATAGCAGATATGATAGAGCAGTGTTTCACAAGTCTGAGGCTTGCGCCACCTATATTGCAATCACCTGTGATCCCTGTTTAAATTGTAGATTCTTGGATCTCATCTAAGACCCCTAGAATCAGAATATCTTTGGTCTGGCCTAGGAACTTTTATCAAACACTCTCTACCCATAATTTTCTTGCCTACCAAAATCTGATAACTGTAAATATGGTATAAGGTCTGCTGGTCTATGACTGCAGAAAAAGAGAAGTCAGGCTAGGAAAGTTAGTGAGGTGGAAACTAGCATCGAGCAGTGTCATTGCAGACACCAGTGGGCTCTCACTTTGTGGCTGAAGCTTCTGACTCATTCTCATGCTACTTATGTCTTTCCAGCCCAGGGAATCTTCTCTCAGTGAGAAGACCCTGCTGCAGTAGGTACTCTCCAATTGCATGGGGTAATTTTATATCATTGTGCCATTTGATTACTATAATCTCTGTAAATAGAGTTGAATCGTTTAGCCACATCCTCCAGAGATCCAAGGTATATCTTTTGGAACGTGAATGCAATTTGAAATGAAGCCACCAGATGGCCAATTTTAGAAATGATCAATGAACTTGTTCCTAAGTGGACAACAGGTCCACACATTTTAAAATTTTTTATATAAGGAACTTTGATATTTTTATACCCACAATCCATAGTTTGTCACCATGTGAGTATAAACAAATACATTCATTCATTTAATATAAAATATGTTTAGGGCTTTATTAGGGCTCATAAGTGAAAAGATATCCTCCAATGAGAAATCAATCATGTCCTATGGGCACTCAAATTACTCAGATAATATCTGAGATTCTAATTCTATTCAATTTAAGGGGACTGTTTTAGTAAAGTATTTTTGCTTTAAATATATTCTTAAGTCTTCTAAAGGGATATTACAGCTTACAGAGCAGACAATGATCTATAAACCCATTGGACCACCACATTTGCAATGAGCATAATTTGTGTTCTAATTCAAATGACATGTTTATATAGGCTATAAGTATTTGGGCCAGAAAATATGACTCTCTAAAATAATATGTGATTAAAAGTAATTTTTATTTTCATTTAATATTATTCACATATCTAATATGTTCAATGTGTTATTGGCCATATTTAATATCTATATTATAAAAATATTGATAAAGTTAACATTTAAAAACTATATAGCCATGTGAATTGTAATTAATTAGAATCTCTTGATTTTTGGTCGTCATGAATAACAGTGATCCAAATCTTTTGTCAATGTGTTCATCTTGGGCAAATCACTGCACATTCCTAAGCCTCAGCTTTTTTTGTTGCTGTTATAAGTTTAAGTTTAATTATTCATATAAGCTATGTAATATAGAGCCTCAAATAAGGTAATCACTCAGAAAATGTTTGCTATTGTCATTATTATATTGTTTTTACTCTGTGGGGCTTGACGTATCTGGAAAAGATTTTTCTACAGTTTTCTTTGCCCTAATGCAGCTTGTATAAACACAAAAAACTAGGAATGAAAAAATCACTTGTACTTGAAGTTGTTTCTTATTTAATATAGACTAATAGTCATTTGAAAAAATATAGTTGTAAGGATAATAAGCTTTTGTTCACATAGGGCATGGATATTTAGTTCTTACGCCTTTCTAATCACTTGCATAGGAAACACAACATTCTTGTTGGATTGAGCTTGTTTTAAAAGACTATATGCAATTTTCAAACTCATGAACCTCTTTATTATGCATGTGATAAGGGTTAAATGCATAGTTATAATGAAACATTTAACACTGTATTACTAAACCTACGGGTTTAGGAATATTCCTTCCTCCTAAGAATGAACCCACATAGACAGTGTAAACAAAAAGAAAGTTTTTCCACTTTCAGACACATGATTTTTTTCCTAAACTCTTCATCAAGTGCACAGGGATGGCAGACTACAGTCATTTTACAAGACCTTCACTTCGTTGCTTAAAATGGCAGGGCGATTTCAGAAAATGAAAAATGCTCAATATCTGTGTGGACTTTATCCCTCTAGGCTCTTTAGAATTCTATTGCTTTATATTTGTAATCTCACTGTGTTGTCTTCCTAGGATATATTTATAGTGCTAGCATGTTGCTTCTTTAAAAAGGGCACATTTAAAATCTTGTGATGAGTAAATCTGAAAGAAATGATGCCTCTCTTTGATTAAATCTTTCCTATCCTTCCTTCATAGTATAGATATTTCTGACTACTATCTCTAAAGCTATACAATTTGGAAAACTGTTCTGATTACTTATTTAAATTTAGCATCTGCATAAAACAGACAGAATAAAATTGTTTAATTTACATTGAATTATTGTGTAAGACAAATTTGAGAGGATTATTTTTTCATTTTGTTTTGTTTTCAGCATTGGAGCTGTGAGATGCCTTCTCTTATTAATACTGCCATGATATATTTTGGTGACTATTTTGGAAAGTTTCACCATTACACAGCAAGGCTTAAGTCCCTTCTCTGGGACAGATTGTAAACAATGTTCTGTTGATATTTTTGATTAGTGTTTGTTGATTACTGTGCTTTAATTAAGAACTTGCTATGTAATATCAAGTATATTATCAAAGTTTTTTCTCACTTTATCTTTTTGTAAAGAATATGACAATTTGCAGAGATTTGTTTGGAGATATTAAATTCCAGATAAGTTTTCTGGGAGATATTGTTTTAAAGCTTAACATACAAATGATATGCAGTAGGTTATCATTATAATATTTGAAGGATTACACTTTAGGTAAGGTGTGGATTTGAACAAAACTAATGAGTTAATTAACCATAAAAATAGAAAGTCTCGGCCAGGCGCCGTCGTTCACACCTGTAATCCCAGCACTTTGGAAGGCCGAGGCGGGTGCATGACCTGAGGTCAGGAGTTCAAGACCAGCCTGGTCAACATGGCGAAACCCTGTCTCTACTAAATATACAAAAATTAGCCGGGCGTGGTGGTGGGCGCCTGTAATCCCAGCTACTTGGGAGGCTGAGGCAAGAGAACAGGAGAATCGCTTGAACCCGGGAGCCGGAGGTTGCAGCGAGCCGCCCAGATGGCGCCACTGCGCTCCAGCCTGGGCAACAACAGTGAAACTTCGTCTCAAAAAAAAAAAAAAAAGTCTCAAACAGTAAGGTATTATAGCTGAAATTAACTTGGGATAACATGCTGCCAATATGTGACCAATATTTTTTATATGAAGTCTTTTACAATGAGAGTCATTTTAAGAAAAATATTTAATTTGCAAACATCATTGTAGATATATGCATACTAAATAATGAAATACATAGGAAGATCGGGAAAAAGAAAATACCAACAGCTTTTTTCTATTTTCTTAATCTTTCTTCCTCATCTTCTATGATATTGGAATAATCAGGTGGAGTTATTCTATTAGAATCTGTCTCAGTCCATTTAGGCTGGTATAACAAAATGTCATAAGCTGGGAAGGTTATAAATGTCAAGAATTTATTTCTGGAGGTTGGGAAGCCTAATATTAATGCAGATCTGTTGTCTGGTGAGGGCCTACTTTGTAGTTCAAAGAAGGTGGCTTCTCCCTATGTACTCACATGGTGGAAGGGGCAAGGGATCACTCTTAACCCTTTTTCATAAGGGTACTGTTCCCATTCTGAGAGCTCTGCTCTCAGGACCTAATCACCTCATCCCAAACCCACCTCCTAATATTATCACCTTGGTTGTCAGGATTTCAAAGTATGAATTTGCGTGAGACAGAAACATTCAGACCACAGCAAAACTTCTGATGAAAACTTGAAAAGACTCTGGGTTTTAGAAAACTTTATATCTAGACATATTGCTCTACAAATATGTAAAAATACTACAGACATATTACTAGAAGTAATTAGTTATATACAATCAGAGTTTAGTTCATCATGCTGATTCTTTTTATTTATCTGTGAGAAAGGTCTTTGGACTCTATAAATACTAAGGTGTCTTTCAAATACATATAAAATTCTAGTTTTACATGTTTCATGAATTGGATTTATGTTGCCACCAAATTAAGTTTAGCATATTAACTATTTGGACCATAGTTTTTGAAAATCTGTACAACTGGTGGGATTTCTTTTAAAAAGAAATGTCTTTAATAATCATTCCCTTAGTGAATAATTTGAATTACTTATAGGCTGTGTATCCCATAAATGTGTATTCCATTAATGATCTTCCAATGTTATCATCAATTTTCTTCACCCAAGGGTTTCTGTTAGCGCATATATAAAATAATCACATGTCAACCCTTGTTTATAAAAGATCCCATTCAGATTGGCATTTTTTTTCTTTTCTGTCTTCCAGATTTTCATAGTAATGTCTCAGTTCTATCCTTAAACTGTATATATTAGTATTTTCAGTTCAACTTTGCATGTAACAAAACTCATGAATGCACATAAAAAATTACCTACTTCACTTTTATCATAAGAAAACTTTATGAAAATCCTATCATCTAAGTAACTTCAAAGAAACAAAGGTTGCAAGATATATGTTGTCATTAAATGCCTTACAAATGGTATTTCTGTGAAACTTAAAAAAATGCTTGAATGACTTTTAAGTTTATTTTTGGGCTCTACCCAATAAATAGTTAATGTTTGATTCATCCTTGCAGGTCTAATAGATACAGATGAATTATAGTGTGAGCATGCCTCAGGTACACCAGCAATTTTAAAACAGAACAAAACATACTGGTTACCTTACTTAGACTTTGAGGCTATTACAAAGCATAAACTATAAAACAGTAATAAATAAAATATAAAAGGGGAAATGAAAAAGGCATAGCTTTGTGGGGGTGTACGAGGCATAACTGGCAAAAGTCAAGGGTTTCCGAGGAAGTAGGAAAGGCAGCCTGGAGATTTAGCTCTTGGGGGAAAATGGGGAAGACAACTTTCTATTACAAGTTCTTGGAAGCTGCCACAATCAAACCAGTCCCTCAATCCAGGGACTAGGATAGTATTGATTTGAGGTGGGGTAAAAGGCTGGTCAATGGTGCGGCTTAAATAAAGCTGTGTGTTGAGAGAGGTGGATGCTTAAAAAAACCATGACAATCAGGCAAGCTGACCACTAGGCTGGTGACTGAATCTGCAATGCTCTCAGCATAGTCAGATGGTGGAAGACAAAAGTTGCCAGTATCAGCATGGGAGGTAGACTTAAAAACACAGACAAACACGTACCCCCTGTCAGGCACACATGCACACCCACAACCACCAAGTAAATACATAAGTGCATAAGATTATATTCCAGAGGAAATAAAATTTTGTAAAAGCCTGAATTTTTAAAAATGCATAATGCCCAAAAATCACAAGAAATTACAAAATGAAATCAGAATAAGTTAAATATAAAATAAGTTGTTACTTTTAAAAGACAAAATGATGTAAAATCTTGACCAAAAAAATCTATAGACATTTAAGTAAAAGTTAAATGGAGAGGCTACATATTAGATTATACACATTAGATTATAAAAGGAAACAATGATGAATTGTAAATACTACTGGAAATTTCATCAAAATAATATGCTAGACTCCGAAGAGAAAAAGTAAGTTTAATAAAAAGGGTGTTAAAAACTACCAAATAAAAGACACATTGCCTACAAAAGAATGATAATTAGATTAACAGGAGACATCTCATCATGTTGTAAATGCCACAAGACATTTGAAAGTGTTGGGAGAAAGTTCTAGAATTATTCACATATCTAAGATTTTAATAAAGTTATTATTTCAATTAATTTTAATATTAAGGGCTAGTCAAAAATTTTAAGATACAAAGAACGGGACATGTTGCCTTTTATTGGCCCACATTGAAAAACTATAGAAAGGTTTATTTCAGCATAAAAGTAACCTCTTAGAAATGTATGGAATACAAGGAAAAATGGCAAGCACAGCAGTTAAGTAACTATTGACTTTAATTGTAATAAAAATTGATTTCTTATATTTTAAAGGTAGAATTATTATTCTTATTAATTTCATATGTTTGGTAAAACATTTTTAAAGCTTAACATTTTGTCGTCTTCAAAAGAAAGATACATTGAATATTTTAGACTTTGTAGGCCTCTACAAAGAGAAAAAAGGAGATAATACTGAAAATGTTAACAATCCAATATAAAGTATGAAAGAAAACAAAAGAATCAAAGATATACAACAGTAAACACACACAGGCACAAAAGTACATGTAGAAATATGTTCCAGTATATTAGCAATCTTAATAAATGTAAATATATGAAATTTATCGCTTAAAGATAAATTTTTGTTATAGTAAAAAAAAACTTTATACACTGCTTAAATAATAAACTGCTTAAAATTAAAAAATAAAGTAAATTACACGAAGGATTAAAAATAAATGCAAATCAAATATGAATTACAATGTCTGATGAAGAACTGTATGCGTTCATTCTAAAGTGAATATGGAAGAGAAAAGAACCAAGGATTTCCTTATTGAATATCAAGAATTATTATCAAACTCTAGTAGTTAAAAGCTGTGGTATCTGCATAGGAATAGATAGTTTAATGGAAACAAATAGAGAACTTAAAAACATAACCACAGATACAGATAAATCCCACATCTAACCAAAAGAGAATTATAAATCAAATAAACTTTTCAAAAACCATAGTTTACTTTCTACAAGAATAAAATAAAATCTTCTCATTCTACTGTGCCTCAACATTAATATCAGGTCAATTAAAAATTCAAATAAAAAAATTTAGTTACAAATATACAATAACATTTTTTAAACTGCAAAGGTAGTTTTTCTCAAACATGACAGCTTTATCATAAACCATTAAGTAAGTCAGTGAATTGATGCATTGTAATTAAAACTTGTATAAAGTAAAAATTAAAAATATAATTAAAATTTCATTTTTATAAGATAAAATATCCAGAAACCAAAGTTGATAGAAAGCTGTGTCCCCTGGGCTAGCGGCCCTACTTGCTTTATATGTAATTTTACTCCTTAAGGGTTGGCCTTAGCTGTTTTTGTGTTTGCTGTAGGACAATCAGTGGGCTGAATCAAACTTACAGCTTGCTTTTTAAAGAAAAGTAGTGAAGGCCAGGCGCGGTGGCTCACGCCTGTAATCCCAGCACTTTGGGAGGCCAAGGCGGGCGGATCACGAGGTCAGGAGATTGAGACCATCCTGGCTAACACGGTGAAAACCTGTCTCTACTAAAAATACAAAAACAAAATTAGCTGGACGTGGTGGTGGGCGCCTGTAGTCCCAGCTACTCTGGAGGCTGAGGCAGGAGAATGGCGTGAACCCGGAGGGCCGAGGTTGCAGTGAGCTGAGATCGCACCACTGCACTCCAGCCTGGGTGACAGAGCGAGACTCTGTCTCAAAAAAAAAAAAAAAAAAAAAAAAAAGGAGTGACATAAAAGAAGCTTTTGAGTATGTTTTGATAGAGTCTCCAGCCAGCGTTCAGTATTATTTTGGCTGCTCTCTGGCTGTTCAAGGGCTCATTTTGCAATAGATTATCTCATTAAAGAGACTTTTATCTCATCCTCTGAGAATGAGCCATTCTCATTCTCAGAAGCCATTATGCTTTCCGGTTCTAGTCCTTTAAGAACAGAGGAAGGGAGGTACACTTCACTATCAATCTGGGCCCAACCAGTTATATTGGGAATTTTATATTCGTTACCTAGAGAAGAGGAGAGAATGGAGAAAGAAGGTTGCTAAAAATTACTGGTGGTCAGGCTTACTGTGGATTTTACAGAATTGCAAGGGTTCTGAAGCAGGCCATAAATGGGTTGGATGATGCTACTAAATTGTTTACACCTACCGTCAGTCTAGAAACAGCATCTTGATGGAGTTGCATATAAATTCTAATTCTGTGTTTCTTAAATTCAATGTAATAGCTATCTCTAAATTTAATTAGAGGCGTCATTTCAAAAGTTCACTTGTGTAAGCTTCTCAGATATCATACTACTACCAATGTATTGTCTTTATTATCTGTTAAAAGCATTTATTTCAAAAGACATAAGACATATAATTTTAAGTGTTGTTATGGATATATTTTCTGAACTCATCTGAGTACTCTACCTAGATTAGTGTATTTTTTGTTGACAGATTATCAAGAATTTGAAAGCTCATGGTGTAACTTTGCCTGGAACACATTATATATCCAATAAGCACTTTTTACTGTTATATTATAAAACACTATGTTGCTGCTTTCTTTTCACCTTTCTTCAGTTTTTTTTTTCTTTCAAAATCTGATACAATTTAGTTAAAAAAAAATCTTTTACCTGTTGCCTCTTTTTCAAACTTGAGACACTGGTCCAAAATAAAATGTAAGTTATATGTCTCTTGCTGAAAACAAACTCAATTTCTGCAGTGTTATTTGCTCATGACTTGGGTTCTGACCACTGGCTATGATTGACCACATAACCAGATGAAATAGTTCCAGTAGCTTTAGAGTTTCCTTGCAGGGTTTCAGCTCTTCTTGTCTGTTTTGGTTTAAACCACTAGGAATGTCCTCAAGTCTTCAGTTGAGTGAGCAAACGTTCATCTACAAGGATAGTTTACTCTCCACTTTCCATATTTTCTAAGAAAACATGGAGACTTTGATTCTGAGAAACTTTGTGAGAATCTTTATAGTGCAACTAAGCATTAACCTATCTTCCCTCTTTCCCCTGCACACCAGGATGGCCACATCTCTCTTTCTGGGATCTCTCTGGAAAATATCTTGGGTCTTAATTACTTCTACTAACTATGGACTATTCTCAGACTCTCCACAGTATTCTGAGAATGAACTAGAATTCCTCTGAAACTTAGCTGACCCCTATGAATGGGCAAGTTTTCCCCATGGCATTTCAGTTTTAAATACAGAGGAAATTAAGTTGTTCCCTGTGCAGCACTTCATTGTTAAACTGTGACAGATTTTTTTTTTCTTGTACAATAAATGTAGGTCCAGATTTAAAGAACACAGGCTGCTGGAGACCTTGGTATGGAATAGGTTGAATTTAAAATCTGTCTGACATTGACAAAATTGCAATGATTTTTTTAATAGCAAATAAAATCTGTAACATAGTACCTCTGGGATTTTAAGCAAAGTCAGTCCTAAGAGCTGTATTCTTCCTTAATTTACATTTTAAGTGCTCATCAAGGTGGAAGGCAATGAATTCAGAAGACAGAGCCTATAGTAATTTTCCCTTCTCTTGAACGAGGGAAAGATCTTCAAGGTCATATAATGTATTATGATTTTCAAACTTTTAAAACATCACTTTTCCACATTACACTACGCAAACTTAGGTGTAGCTTATGTACAAAGTAAGGCAATAGGCCTTTTATGCCGCACACATATGAAATGTGCAATAAAGTACATAAAGAGTGTTTAGGAGAAAAAGTTTTAATTTGCATGATAAGATCCAGTTGCTACCTACTTTGAGAAGTAATAAAATATGTTTTCTTAACTTTCAGCTTATATTACTGTGACATACAGATGTTGTTCCTTAAATTTTTATTGAAGATAGTATTGAAGATAAATTTAAAAAAACAAAAATTCAACATTGTCAGTCTGATTATTTCTGTTTTCAGAAATTTAACATAACAAATGTGCAGTTTTAAGAGAGCAGGTGAGAAAAGGAAGGTGGAAAAAGAAACTACAAGACCATGACTAGGAAATGAAGTGAAATCATGAGAATATTGTTTGTGTTTGAAACTAAAGGGAGGAAAGATCAAGTACAGTAGTGACCCAATCAGTTTATGAGCCCAGCCACAAGTAGAATGATGTCTTTTGACTTTTAACCTATTGTTCTTTCTACTATAGTATGTTGCTGCTATTAAAAGTACTTTTTCTGAATTGGTACAGTTTTGAGAAATAAAGTTAGCCCTTGAATGACACAGGGTGTAGGGTGCCAACCCCGTGCACAGTGTAATATTCAAATATAACTTTTGACTCCCCCCAAACTTAACTATTAATAGCCTACTACTGACCAGAAGAAGCCTTTCCTATAACATGAACAGTCAATTAGCACGTACTTTGTATGTTATATTAATATATGTTATATTCTTACAATAAAGTAAACTGGAGAAAATAAATGTTATTAAGAAAACCATAAGGAAGAAAAGTATATTTACTATTCATTAAGTGGAAGTCAGTCATTATAAAGGTCTTCATCTGCATTATCTTTATGTTGAGTAGGCTGAGGAGCAAGGAGAAGAGAGGTTGGTTTTGCTTTCTCAAGGATAGCAGAGGTAGAAGAAAATTTGTGTATAAATGGAACCGTGCAATTCACACCAGTCTTGTTCAAGGGTCAATATTGAAGTCACCTTTTTTTTAGATACTGTCATATATAAGCAAAGCTGATACACAGTAGAGAAGAGCTAAGTACAGCATACTGAGATATATCACATTATTTTGGCCATATTAGGACATCATTTTAACCAGTCATTTTACACCATGATACAGACCTCCGCTTTCAGCAAGGTGGGAGACTGATGGTCCATTCTGTGTGTATACCAACATACATAATCCCCAGTTCTGAAGGCAAACAGTATGTTTTTTAGTTTAAAAATGGACATGTAGAATTAGTTTCAATTCAGTCAATATGTAATGCACCTTTTCACTATTGAATCATGAATATATTACAATGAAGTCCAGGGACTTGTTTTGAGAGGTAAAAAATGAGTCATTATATGTTGTATTGCTTTTTTGGACCTAAATTTGAGATATTAGTATATAAGATTTGAAGTCCCAGCCTATTGTAATATTATGCAACTTAAAGAAATTTCCTTGGCTAAGTTTTAGTAAAGGTTTATTCTGTTTCAAAGTTGTCAAAAATGCTTTAAAGTATATATGCTATACTATATATAACCATCTCTGTATAGCTATAATTATAAACATCTATATGTTTATATATCTATATATCAATAACTAAATGTATATTTATATACAAATTCAAAATTATATATATTTATATACAACCATAACTGTAACCATCTTTATATATAACTAGAACCATAACTATATATAAGCATACTCTCAGTGAACATCATTGTGAGAAACCAAATGTATGAACCAAAAACTCCAAAACTTCTACTCAAATAGATGATTCTATAAAGATGGTTACTATGATGTCCTTTCATTTGACTTTAGAAATTCTAGTGAGTAGTAAAAACAATTTTACTATGCTTCACAGAGACATAGCTGTTAAAAAATTTCTTAGACACTAAGCACTTGTACATGTGTGTTTTTTCTTTCCATAGTGAAGAGGTTATAGTCAGGTATGCTGTAGTATTTTTTAAAATACTATGCTGGGAATAAGGACAGCTGTATTCTAGAACCACTTTTTATCATGAGCATACTGTTAACTTCACTTTTTGTGATAACTGCAACTTAATTTTTTGACTCACTTCACAGTCAATTCAAATATTTTCAATTACATAAAGAATAATAAAAATCACTTAATGTATACCTACTCTTTCAAATTAATTTCACTTGTTCTCATTTACTTCAAATATTAAAAGAAGGGGTTGGACGAGGTCTCTAGTATGGTTTTCAGTTCTGTTCTCTTGTGTTCTATGTTGTATTATGTTGTTCTTAAACATTTTGCTTTAAAATGTGTTTTTGTGTACCAAAGGAGCTAATATAACTACAATATAGTTTTTCAAGGCGTGGATGGTTTTGGACAACAAATATTTACCACATAACATGCTTCTAATAATGTGGGGCTTTCGTAAGTACCATTTGTTTAAAGCAGAGTATAAACATTTCTATTTGAAACAAAATAATGGAACTAAGAGTGAATACTTTCTCCTAATGCAAGCTCAAATTCCTATACATTTTACATCTCAGTATCTCTAAAATAACAATGCAATTATTTTATCTACATTTAGCCTCAAATTAAGCTGGTGATTGAAAGGTATAATTGATTACAATTTGGAAAGTTTGTTCCTCCAAATTAATGACTGAGATGTCACTGAAGAAAAAGTTTCTCCTTTTTTGAAAGGGTAAAATTAAATTAATGGTCTTAATTCTTTTTATTTATTACTTAAAATTCTATTCTTATCCACATACTAAGAAAAAAAGTGTACTGTGTATGTTGTAATCTTTCAACATGGAGGACTGCGTTGAAAAATGTTGGATATTTTCACAGTATGGACCAATAAGACAAATAATTTAAAACTAGAGACGGAGGATACTAGAGCCTGGGAAGGGTAGGGATAAGGGGGCACAGGGAGAGATTTGGTAAATGATATAAAATTAGAGCCAGATGGGAGGAATAAGTTCTAGTGTACTATAGCACTGTAAGATGATTACAGTTAACAGTAATATATTATGTAGTTTCAAACAGCTAGAAGGAAGCTATTGAATGTTCTCAACACAAGGAAATGAATGTTTAAGGTGATGGATATGCAACTTAGCCTGATCTAATCATTCTACATTGATATTAATATTATGCCTATACATTAAAAATGTACCCCATAAATGGGTACAATTATTGTCCCAATTTAAAGCATAAAATCCTCTGTAAAAAAGAACTGAAAAAATTACCATGTTTGCTAGTGTTTTCATATAGATTTGGAAGGCCTTTTACATACAATCTGGACATAGCAGTCACATGGCTAGTTGCATTCATTATTACAGCATTTGTTTAACTTGTATCTTCACTTACCTTGATCTAAAGCAAATTTAAGTGAAATGTTCCCTCTTCCAGAAGTATTCAGTATGAATAATTAGTTGTTTTTTCTGTGCAGATAGTTCTTGTACAGGAAATATCTTTTTATCTGATTCATTGTGTGCACCTTTTTTTTTTTTTAAAGAGAGATAGGATCTCACTCTGTTGCCCAGGCTGCAGTGCAATGGTATGATCATGGCTCACTGCAGCCTCAAACTTCTGGGCTTACGCAATCCACCCACCTAAGTCTCCCAAGTAGAGTAGCTAGGACTATAGGTGCACACCTACATTTCTGGCTAATTTTAATATATTTTTTAGAGAGGGGGTCTTGCTATATTGCCCAGTCTGGTCTTCAACGTGAATTTCTGGCCTCAGGAGGTTCTCTCACCTTGTATGTGTCTTAAAAGTAGTATTACATAACAAGAATAAATCAGATTTTATTATAGTCAGCCTTGCTACTAACTTTTTAAACTTGGACATTTCATCTCTATAAGCTTTTATTTTTCTTTATGGTAGTCATATATAGGCAATAATACTTACTGAAAATATTTTTGGAGAATTAAATACCATCTGGTGCTACCCTACTATATCTAGTAGGATGTATAGGATCTGTTTTCCCTTTCTTGCTCTTCTTTATGGATATACAACACGAAAGGCAGTAATTACTTGTTTTTGTTGTAAATGGTGCTAGTTAGAAAAAGTATTTGCAGCTGGTACAATGATGGGGCCGCAGCCAATTCTCTGATGAGGAGAATGTGCTGCTTAATGGAGAAAATCCACTTCTCTGAAAGAGGGAATCCATTGCTCTTATAAAACTGGACTCTTCTCACGCCTGTAATCCCAGCACTCTGGGAGTCCGAGCGGGGCCGATCACGAGGTCAGGAGATCGAGACCATCCTGGCTAACACGGCGAAACACCGTCTCTACTAAAAAATACAAAAAATTAGCCAGGCGTGATGGCGGGCGCCTGTAGTCCCAGCTACTCAGGAGGCTGAGGCAGGAGAAGGGCGTGAACCCGCGAGGCGGAGCTTGCAGTGAGCCGAGATCGCGCCACTGCACTCCAGCCTGGGCGACAGAACGAGATTCCGTCAAAAAAAAAAAAAAAAAAAAAAAAAAAAAGACTCTTTGCAGAATGCTTTTTCCTAAGAAAAATATTAAATTAGAATTCAACCACAGAGTTCACAGTAGTAGGTGTGTAGTTAAAGTGTCTCAGTAGATGAAAATAACTGTTACAACAAACAAACTTGCCTGAGGGATGTTAGAGAAGCCACTCCGGTCCTTCCAATTCCGGTTAAGGTAAGGAATAAAAAGTTTTTCTGTCCTTGACAAGGGAGGTTTTTTCCAAAAGAACTTCCCATTGAAAGCCTAGTTTTGATCCAAGTGTAAAAGAAAGGGCTTTTTGTGATAACTGCAACTTAATTTTTCGACTCACTTGTCAATTCAAACAAATATTTTCAATTCCATAAAGAATAATAAAAATCACTTAATGTGTACCTACTATTTCAAATTAATTAATTTTTATCAATTTATTCATTATTTTATTTACCCAAAAATATTTATTGAGACTATACTGGGGGCCAAGTACCACTTTAATTTACAGAAATGATTAACATAGTTCTGTCTTTACTGAGTTAACTTTGTGGTTGGATACAGAGAATAAACAAGCCAATAGCCATGTAGCAATTCAGATGATGAGGAGAGCTGTGGCTTCCAGTCATTCCATTTGAATAAAGTTTTTCATCTCTTATTTTTCCAAATTTACCATTTCAGTATTCTTATTTTCTAGAAATATATAATGTGTTTCGACTAAACCTGCCTGACAGCATAGTCTTTGGACCTCTTCTCTTCTCTAATCACATCCTTCTCCTGTCTCGCACCTAGATTGGGTGATTTATAAATGTTAAGAACCCCAAACAGGTATCTCTAGCCCATATCTCTTTGCTAAACTCCGGGTTCCTATATCCCAATGCTTAGCTAATATCTCCATTTGGACTACCAAAAGGCATCTCCAAAAAGAAAATGCCATTTGCTCTCCCAAACCTGTTATTCCCCCTTTCTCTTCTCCAACTTGATAAATCCACTCAGATGGAATAATCTGGTACAGGTGCTACACTATATTGGATCGTAAATCCCCTCTGACAGATGGGGCCCACCCAGGGTAATCAATTTTGCTTAGGTTACACAGTAAGACCCAAGGCAGTCTAGAAGTCAGTTTTCCTGTCTCACAGAATTCTAGGATACCAGAAAAGAAAAAAGGCACTAGTGAGCATTTACAGCTCTTTTCTGCTGCATAATAAAGCCAGAAGTCTGTGGAATGTAAGAAACTTGCTAGACTGTGGGTACTAGTTTAGTACATCTAAACTACTTTCTTCTACATCTTTGTAAGAGTGATAGCCTTTCTAAAAGCAATAGCCACAGTGTGAGGTGAAGTCACATAAGAAAGATACAGAAAAATTGCAGCAGAGAACAGAAAGCCTGGGTAATGTCAGGGAAGGTCTCACAAAGAATCAGGTTGGACTTACCTCTGAAAAGACCCATAGAATTTTTCTAGGACAGGGTGAGGAGTTTTCCATTATGGAGTTGTGGCAGGGTAAGTAAGGCTAGGAGGCCATACCGATGTCTCCCTTGTGTGAAGCCTCGCGGGCTCTTTTCCCTTGCATCTTCCTGCATCAGCCTCTAACTCTTTTAAAAGGTAAGCGGTCCTACAGGATACCAGCAGACCACCAAAAGACTACAGCTTCCTGATATCTAGCACCGCCTGGGAAAGAGAACAAAAGCCCCTTATTCCTGATGTAGCCCTCCCCAACCTCCAGCCAATTAGCACCAAAAGCCCAAGAAGCTATTAGCTACAAATTCCTGCCTGGGGGTAGGAGTTGGGTGGCAGGGGGAAGGGACTTCTCTGGGGTCTTGCATGCACAGCTAAGCTCAAGATTTAACTTATAGTAACCCTTTCCTCATTTTAGTGGTAAAAGCCCACACCTACGTGGAGATTTTATATGCTAACGGTACATGCGAAGTGTGTTACAGCATGTAGATACTGAGCGCATGAGCCAATTAGAGGTCGGCCTTGGCACACGTTACTTCAGCAGTATTTTATGAATATTCACATACAGCTCCCACAAAAGAAATTCCTCTTAAGGCACTAGCTGCAGCCTCACCCTTTGAGCAGCCTGCTCTGCGTCTCACAGTGCACTGCTGCTTTGCAATAAACTTCTTTGCATACTCTTACTTTGAATTTGCTCTCAAAGTCTTCTGTGCCATTAAGTCAAGAGCCTGAAATGGCTCACTCACAACAGAGTGAGAGGCAGGTGAGGATACTTAACCTCTCTGCAACAATTGATAATGTTGGAGATTTTGCTTCATCTCGACACTCTTTTCATTCAAAGGCATGCTACGACACTTTTCTTCTTCTCAAATGCTGCATTTTATTCTTAAGGCAATGCTTCAGTGGTCTTAGTTTTCCCAAGTGATTAGAAGTGACATTCTGGAGAATATGTAAACATATCAAAATCCCTCAAATTTGAATCTACTAAATAACGTAATTACTCTAAATCCTACCCCCAGCAAGCAGCATGGCATGTTTTGCCATGCGGAGAAAATAAGAATGGCTTGATTCAAAGAAACATATTATCTTTTGAAGAAGAGAGATCTCTGCCCACCCCCTCACCATTTTAAAGTCTCACTTTGTTAGATCTGAAGTTAGGCAGATACTTTTTAGATACACATGCATTTTGTTTTCTTCAAGTTAATAATGAGGTTTTTTTCTGATGCTTTCCTGTGAAGATGGGGGTTACAAGGAAAAGTCACAGGATCATTATTGCACCATCTGTTCCAGCTGGTTTGTTTTAGTCACGTGCTTTTCAGTGTTGTCAGTGAGCTGTCAACAAACTGCCAATTAATTCTGAAAACCTAACAGGTTGTCAGAGGTTACTATACTGAGAAAGTGAGATTACGACACTGTTTATCGTGGGATCGATTACTGCTGATTTACAAAAAATTTCCAGAACACTTTCTGTGGATGAGTGAACTTTTAAAGATATAATAATGATATCTTTGGATTCTGTATCTAAAGAGAAATAAGAAGATGATCATGATTCTCTGAGCATACATTGAGAAGAGCCATTTTTTTATTTAGGTTACTGTTTGATAACTATATAATTGGATTCAATTGTTTTTCTTAGTGATATTTCAATGAAGAAAAAAATTACAAGGTAGTTATTTACAAAAGAGGAGCACAGAAACTAGGTTTTGTTCTTTCTCTGGTCTTTTTTGGCTATTACCTCTGCACTGCTGAGCTCAAATGCCTATGTGTAACAGAAATCAGACTTTTCCTAAGGAAAACTGACTTCTGACGATCTGACTTTTAATATTAGTTCTGTTTAGTTTTATTTGTGATACCAGTAAATCAATCCAGTCATATCATAAATTTTGCTGAGGTAAAGCATATATGTATATTTATGTTTGTATAACTTTGTATTACTGAGAGATTTGGGACTTGGAAATCTTAGGACTATCAATGAAAAAAATTAATTATGGTTAATCATATAAGAGATGTAGATGAAAATAGCACAAATAGATTGCCTATACGGCCTTGAAGATTTACACACTGACTTATTTGTATTGACTTTTAGTGAAATGTAAGGCAGATATTTCTAGCTTACTGCCTTTGGGTAGATAAAATATTTCAGGATAATGTTGATCTAAGTCTGAATGCATGGGATCTAACAAGCTTTATAAGATTTTTAGTAACTTATTAAAGTTAGTTGTTAATTTGCTCTATATTTTATAATGCATGAAATATTTGTAGTCATATAGAATATATGTGTGTGTTTGTGTGTGTGTGTGTGTGTGTCCACACACAAAGAGAAAGAGGAGAGGGAAGAAGAGAGAGAGAAAAGGAGAGGGAGGGCAGAGAAAGAGAAATCTTAACTGAGCACTTTAAAGAAATTTCTGACCTCACTTGTACTCAGTCAGGGTGGAAGGAAGTTGTTTTCATGCCTCTTTCTTGACTCTCCTCATGGACAACAGAAGCAGCAGATGTATTCAGAACCTTGTGGAAAATATCTCTTAACTTGGGCTGGTCCTTTTTGCTTTATTTTTGGCTCTATCTTGGATTTAATATCTTCCATCCAGATGTCTTATAAACAAATATTTACCTCTGAGAAAAGGATTAGGCTATACATCAAAATGACAAAAAAAAGGGGGATGGGTTGCAAATGAAAATATTTAGTTTGCTCAGGTTAGTTTTCAGAAGCTTTGTAGCATCAGTGGAAATAGGAATTGCATTCAACATTATCAGAATGTAAGGAAACATGATCTTTATTTTATCCTTGAGTGCAGAATGACATTTATGCATTCATTTATTGTTCTGGGCTATTTGCTAGGCCCAGGTGATGTAATGCTGAAGAAAACAAAAATAAAAGCAAACAATTTCCTGCATTAACAAAGTTTGGATGAGAAAAAAGGTATATAATCTAATGGAGAAGACCAACATTTTTCAAATAATCATGGTTATGATTTATAATTACATCCCTGAAATGAAGGAAAACTGATCTATGGGAATGAGTAACTAAAACAAGTAACTCAGGGAACGGATTCTTGAGAGAAATGTCTGATGTGTGAAAGTTTTTGGGTGGTAAATGGGGCAGGGGGAAAGGGCCATATTTCAAGTGGAGAAAATACCTTACAAAAGCCATATAGCAGAGACAGGCAAAATAAGTTCAAAAAACTGAATGAAGTTTAGTGTCGCAGGAGGTGATATCTAGAGGGAGAGAGAAACACATAGAGCTCAGACACTGGGAACTTGTCAGCTAGGTCAGGGATTTTGGTTTTTATCTTAAAAGTACATGAAAATATGCTAAAGTTATTAATGAGTGCAATAACATGATCACTCAGGCTCTCATGTGGAGAGTGGACTTAAGATGCATATATAGAAATGTGGAAGACTAGCGAGGATGTGGTTGGGGCAGTTTAGGTGAGAAGTGTCTTGGCAGCTTGCAATAGAGTGGGGACCGTCAATTTGGAGGGGAAGCAAAGTTTGGGAAAGTATTTAGAAGGTAGATATAAAAGAATTTAGTGATGAGTTTAATCTAAAGGGTAAACAAGAGATATCAAAGATGTTTCCTTGGTTTCTGGTTTAAGTACACAGATGAATGAAAATCTGGAAAAGTGTGGTGTTATGTGAAGGTGTGCATACTACAAAGGGCTGTTTTTGAAACATGAAGGTGGAACTGTTAAGTAAGCAAGCTATACCAATCTAGAGGTTGGATGTGAAGCAATATATATAATTAAGACCAGAGATGATGTTGAGATAACCTGGGCTGAATGAATGAAGCAGGAATACAGGTAGCTAGCAATGAGATTTGATAAACCACAATATTTAATGGCAAAATAAAGCAGTAGGCTGAATCTACTAAAGGACTGAGGAGTTTTCACAAAATCTATAGAAACAGAAGAGAGAAGTGTTATAAACACCAAAGAAAGTGACAATTTCTTCCACAAAACAACAACAAGAACAAAAACAACATAGAATGGCCAGCATACGTCTTGTAAGAATGGATTAGGAATGCCCACTGGTGTGTGTGTGTGTGTGTGTGTGTGTGTGTGTGTGTGATTGTGTCGGTTAGCTTTGAGAAAGCTAAAAAGTCAGTTTAATGGCCTGATGAGGTCAGAAGCGTGACTGAGTGAACTAGGGTAAGAAAATGGATGGAATGATGTATATGTAACTATTCCAGAAATTCAGAAAGTAGAGGAGAGAAGTTACCTTCAAACACAGGCCATTTCTGCCTATCTAAAGATGGAAGAAAATAATTGAGAAAGGGAGTTTAAAATTCAGTCAAGAACCAGACTCAGTGGCTCATGCCTGTCACCCCAGTGCTTTGGGAGGCCACGGCAGGAGAAGCACTTGACACCAGGAGTTCAAGACTAGCCTGGACAAGATAGTGAGAACCTGTCTCTGAAAAGTAAAAATAAAACATTAACTCGGCCTGATGGCACACACTTGCCATTCTACCTACTGGGGAGGCTGAGACAGGAGGGTCATTTATGGTGCCATTGCACTCCAGCCTGCATAACAAAGTGAGACCCTGTTGCTAAAACAAACCCAAAATACAGCATAGAGCAATGCTAATCAGTTGATTAAGTTTCCCAAGAAATCAGACATAACAGATTGGCTTTGACAGAAGAAAAAGCTCCTCTCTGTCACAGTAGGGAAGGAGGTGTGTTGGCGAAAGTGATAAAGCAGGATATACTTGAACTCAAAGCTTAGATTTGTATGTTTGAAAAGGACTTAGTATTTATACAATAATGAGTTTATGCCATTTTACAACTTATTTATATCCAAAAACATAGAAAGGCTGAAGTAGACATAAAACTTTTAGTTTAAAGTGCTTGTAAATCAATTTTCTAGGAAATGCCTTTTTAAATACTGAAAAAGTACATTAATAACTAAATATAATCCACCTGCATAACTTCTGTTGTACTCAGTTAATTTATTAAGTACTACCTATCATAGACTATCTTATTAACTTCTCATCAATATTTACCAGTGAATTATAATAACTGTAAGTCTATTAAGATTTGTTCATCAAACATACTCAAAGCGAAGTTCAATATTTATATATTAATAATTGTATTCTGTACCGATAATTAGAAAATTAAGTATAATACAATATTTTCTCTGTTTTCCCCTTGTCTTTCAACCTTTTTTTATTAACTCTTTTCTTACCACATTTTTATCCGTCCCTATATTTCTTCTCATTTCATATTTTATATAGCTGTCTGAATGAAAAAAAGTATTTGTTATGATCAAAGGAATAATCTGTATTTGGAGATACTTACTTCTCATTTCCCTTGGCAACTACCAGCAAGTTTTGATTAGATTAATGGAGATTTATATGTGATATTAAATATTTCATGATACATGTTTTTCAATATATAATTCATTTTCCCTGATTCCTTGCAATTTTAATTTTGACAGGTGAAAAGCAATAAGGATGTTTAAGTGCTGGTCAGTTGTCTTGGTTCTCGGATTCATTTTTCTGGAGTCAGAAGGAAGGCCAGCCAAAGAAGGAGGATATGGCCTTAAATCCTATCAGCCTCTAATGAGATTGCGACATAAGGTACAGTCAATATTCTGAATCTGCTCATAGTGCCTGCCAGTTATAAACTAAGCTATTAGTTTTCTGGTTTATTATTCACTCAGGAGCACTTATTTCAGAATATGCTTTCAGTAGTTTCCATATTATTTTTAAAATGCACATTTTAATACATGAAATAGCAGTAAATTTGGAAATTTACAATTTCGAGAACTACTTCTTGACAAAGAATAGAGATAGCCCATTAAAAACATAATTATTAGAATTTACCTACAGTAATACTAATAAATTTATAAAGAAGTAAATATGAAACCCAATCTACCAGATAATTTATATTACTCCCATATTAATTGTGATTTTAGAAGATTTTAAACTACATAAGTGTTATGTCCTATGCTTAGCTTTGTTATAAGATAAACAAAAAATTATCTACACTGTCTGCAGATATATAGGTTAGCAAAGGATTTGTTTCCATAGAAATTTTTAGAAATTTTCACAATATGGGGTTTTCTAATGTTGGGCAAATATTCCACTTTTTATGTTAAATGTTTTGAAGTATAAAATAAACTGATATTTAGGCATATAATAAATTATAAACATTAAATACTTACAATAAATTAAGCTAATGTTTTATTTTAACAGCAGTCCATGATACTGAAAATAATATTCTCAACTTTTTATTAAATCACATAAAATTTTATAATACATGTTTGAGTTTTAAGAAAGTAGGAAAAACATCAAAAATACTAATTATTGGAGAAAACTTTATATATTTGTAAAATTTCGTATTCAACCTGTCTATAAGAAAGACTTTTGAAATAAACAAATAGATATTTTTTTCCCTTGGAATTAATATATGCATTTACACTGCATATATTTTTGCTGAAATTATTTTGTAAGTATCAAATATTTTGATAAAATAGCCAGTCTTTACTGGGACTTTTGTGTACCAGACATTAAGCTAAGCTCGTCAATGTATTATCTGATTTAATCTTCAAAGCAATCTTATGAAGAAGTAACTATTTTCATTTTATAGGCAATAAATTAAGTCATAGAAAGGTGAAGGAATTTTCTAAATGCACACATTTATTAAATATATTAATTGGGATAATATGAAGGATAGATTCGATAGTCAACAAAAAAGGAAGTAAGTATAATGTAAAAATATACTTTAATGTCAAAATCATTGTAAAAATTCAGTTACATGTGAAAATAAATAAGTTTTTAAAGTAGCTAGTCTTGACATATGCAATTGGAAAATTGCCCTTAACCTACCACTTTTCAATTATCAATGCTTTCTCCTACCTCATGGACTAATAATCAGTTTTATCCCCAGCTGAAGTTTAGAAATAATAACTCTTAATGTTCTCAGAACACATTATTAATATAGCAATTTGGTACATATTGTTATGTACCCATTGAATATTTATTCTGTGCTGTTTGTCTGCCCTAAGTTATGTGTCTTGAAATGAGGAATTATGCTTTTCTTTCACATCCTTTTATTTCTGGTGCTGTGAACATAAGAGACACTGTTTAATTAAATCAACGGCAGAAAAATGAATGCATGATGATGCTTTTCTGATTGTTCCCTTGCTAAATATCATACCACCGGTTTTAATGTGTTAGTGTATACCTTTATAAACAAACTATTTTCAATTATGTTTGGATGCTAAAGAAAAACTTATGTGTTGAGGTTTAGTAAAGCTTTAAAGAAATAACACACTGAGTTAAAGTTGTTCGAGAAGCACTAATACCTACCAAAAATCATGTAAGCCACCTTCTAATCTTTTATATATCTGTATGTCTTTATGGCTAAATAGAAATAATAAATGACTGTTGGTTTTAAAAGCAGAGACAGAGAATGCCTGGTCATATCTAACTTTCAACCAACTTTGAGCAGAGATGAGATTTGGTGAATGTGTGTGTGTCTGTTTGTGTGAGAAAGTGTATGTTTGACAGGAATGACTAGGAATCCTGGGTTGTACAAGTCCCTGTAAAAACCCCATCTTACACTTTGTACTCATTGTCAACCCTCATATTCAGCCCTCAGGAATTACCTTCTTTTCTCTGACACCTTGAAGATTGTATTAGCGCTTTTATTTCTGTTTGTGTCAGTCAAGATTAGGATCCCAGAAATTTCTGGCCTTCCTTTTCCCACTGATTCCCATTATGAACCCACTGGGTCCATACATCGCATTATTGGTGAGACCTTACCAAACAATGATTGAAAATGACAAACCAAAAACATTCCCTATCAATTTCTTTGATTTGTTTTCATCCACAAAACTCGACACCATTTGTCAAGACATATACTTTACGTATTTTTTAGTTTGTTGGATGTTTTCTTTCATTAGGATGTGAACTACTTTTCATCTTGCTCCAAAATAAGGATAGTATTGGGCACATGGTACACGTTCAATAAATTATGGTGAACGAATGACTTTATCAGATGGCTCTAATAAGGCTGAAAACAAGATAACATATGTATCATATATACATATATATATTTCTATTTATCTAGTTATTAATTAAAATAAGTAAAATTTCTTTTTATTTATCAAAATAAAGTCAACAGCAGCACAATACTTCAAATTTTAAAAATAAATTATTTTAATAGCATCATACAAATTAATTTTCTCTTATTCATTATTTTTAACCTATATGATTTATTTAAATTGCAAAAATGTAAATATTTGTATTTTAAGACAAATAATGCAAAATCCATTTAGATTAGATTTTGCTAATGTTAAATATTACTTACTGACTAGAAAAGTATAAAATAAATAATATACAAAATAGATCTTCAGGTCTGATAAGTCACATTTTACATTTTTCCTAGAAGAATGTAAGTACTTTGAATCTGAACAAAGAGATATATAGAGCTTATTTTTACCAAATATTTGTGTGCCAGCCATATAATGAATCCAGTTTTGGAATCAAAAAGGAAAATATGAGACCTGTTTGTCAGATTACATTGAAATGTTGTAGATACAAATATAAAAATATGCAGGCATGTCATTTACAACTATATGTAAACATAAATGTAATTGAAAATTTGTCTGTATCTTGAGATAGAAATGAATGACACAACAATTTATCATGCTAATTGTAGAAATCTTACTTATAATCCACAGATAAGAGAGGAAGCCGATCATATGTTTTATCCCATGTGTTTACTCAACAAGCATGTATGGAACATCATATGTAGGAATTCATTCACTCTCTAGATTTGTAAAATACAATTACCAAATCCAAATTCCAAAAGTGGATTTTATTTACCATTTTAACTTAAATATTGCATACTCATATCATGCTAGGTGGTTTCATATACATTACTTATTGTAATTTATATAATAATCCTGGGATGTAGGGAATATTATTCCTGTTTATTCACATGGCATTATTAAAACCCAGAGAGGTAAAGTAACTTTCCCAAGGACAAGAGACAGTGACAGAACTAATGAGGTCCTTAAAGGCAGGTAAAAGCAAAGGTAGGGCAGACATAGGGACGAAAAGGCCAGAAAATAAATGAAGACGATGATGATAGTAAAGCAAAATGACATTGACCTCAGGAGAAATATCTTATGTTCTTTCCGTTTGTTTCTCTTGTTCCTCCATAAGCACAACCATAGAATCCCTATGTCCATTTCTGAAATGAATGTCTTCTCCTGATGGTTGTTGCAGTCCTCATTTAGGCCAACCTCCCCATGAAGACTCACGAGGAAGCAATACTTAACCATCCTAATTGCAGGTCTGTGACCCAAAATCTGTGTGTGAGCACAGTGTAGTAACTATTGACAGTCTTGTGCATTTGTGAGAAAGTTCCTTGGACACTGGCAAATTTTGAGCCGTCTTTAGAATTAGTGTACTCAGAACAGCCATGATGAACTTGACTTAACATGTCACTGGGCATTGATTGTATAGCAGGTACTCTGTTAGCTATATTCCATACATTAGGTTACTTAATTATATGAATATTCTCATGGCATAAGTGATTTTATTGCTATTTTGTAAATGGGGAAACTGGAGTTCATAGATATTTACTAATTACTTAATGTCACAGCTGGAAAGCCAGACAGCAGTATTTGGAGATACGCAGTCTAAATAACTTAATAGAGGTTACAGAATGAGTACTTTTGTAGTAATTTGGCCTGTATGCAATGTATTTCCTGTTCTCCCCACATTCATGTGATAGTAACATAGGCTTACATGTCTTGGCACTTTTGTGCTTGGTTAGGACCATGTGTCTAGTTCTGGCCAATGAATTGGGGGCAGAAGTGCCATGCAGTGCCTCTGGGCTGAATTATATCATAATTCACATTGGATCACAATTGTAAAATCTTCTAGAACTCTCTTTTTTCTGAAGCATTGCAAACAGCGTCTGTTCAAGGTGGGGGCTACTTAAGTATTCCAAACTGCCTAAATAACTATGATGAGTAAAATGTCCTGACAATTAGAGATTGTCGTGGAATAAGAACTGAAGGGTTTTAAATCACTTCATTTTGTACATCATTGAGATTTGGGAGTTGTTGGTTATTTCATTAAAACCTTAGCTTTATCTGCAATCAAGACAGAACTAGAACTTAAACCCACATTACCTAATTACAAACCCTGTGCTCCTTTTTCTTTACCATTTTGGCTCCCTGTTTCATTTCTACTCTTGGCCTTTTCTTATTCTCATTTCTCCATTATCCCTTTCTTCTCACTACTTCCTTGGTTGTAATTTTCCATCCCAATTTAACCCCTGGCTATATTTATAATGATGTAATATGTATGTATTAACAGTTCAGCATATTAACATGTATCTAACTGGTTGCTGGTTAAATCCTTTTGGGGTCAGTTACATAGCTTACAACCTTTTTTCTTAACTACAGGGCTGATCACACTGCTACATTGTTTGCTGATGATTATAATCAAAGTCAGGCTTGAGGGAAGATCTTATGAGGACAGACAAGAGTATTCTTTGAGTATACCTAGTGGGACCACTTAAAGTCCTTAAAATGCTTTTATCTCTATTTAACCAGATACTACTATGTCCAACTTTGTAGTGCAGAGCTACCTCCACAAATCTAAATTGACTTATGGTTCTCTTACTTACTAAATCAAAATGTTTATCTGTAAAGGTAGTTACTGAGCAAATGGGGCAAAGGGTGTACATGATTTAATAATTCCTAAGAGGGTTGCTATTTATGATAGTACAGTATAATTCAAAGAATTCCTTTGTGGGATGTGATTTTTTTTAACTTTCGGTATTAAAGAGTGATAGATGTGGATTGGTGAAGAGTGGCAGTAGAGAACTCTAGGGAAAGAGACAAACATTAAAGAAAACATCAAAACTTTGACTTCTTAGAGGGTGTGAACCTTCAGGCAGACCCAGGAGCATTATTTCCTGACTGAGGAAAAAATTTGCTATCGCTTCTGACATATGTGATTGCTGGCAGCATATTCAAGAAAGGTCCTTTAAAATGTTAATGTATTTTGCAGAGGTCAGGAAGCAATTTGGACCACCATCTGAGAGCAAATATGTCCACGGTCAGAGGAGTTAAAAGAATATTAGTTGAAGAATTAATTAACTAAATAGTAAGGATTATCCCAATTAATATATTGATATGTTTATTCTGTATATACCAAAAATGCTGAATATTATTGATAAATCTCATAATTTTTTCTAATAAATTATGTTTGAAAAATTTTTTATTTTTTTCTGATAAATTATATCTCATTATTAACTGACACCATCCTACCCGTTTTTGTGATTGTGCAAGAACTATTGAAGAATAATTAAAAAATCAGAGTCCTAGGTTAATAAGATCGAAGTGCACGTAATAGTTCCGTATATTTTATAAATGGGAAAAATGAATCTAAAAAATATTTGAGTTTTAGCAAAAATGCTTTCTTAGTCATTTAAGAGGCCTAGGCAAAAATCAAATCACGAAGATGTTTGTAAAAGTTTCAGTTATGCAAGATGAATAAGTTTTGCATATCTAATGTACAGTATGGAGGCTATAATTAACACTATTGTATACTCGAAATTGGTTAGTAGGGTAGATCTTAAGTGTTCTCACCACACAAGCACACAGAAAGAAAATAAATGGTAAATATGTGAGGTAATGGATATGTTAATTGATGGTGATGATCATTTCAGAATGCATATGAAACATCAAGTTGTACATTTTAAATATATACAATTTTCTGTCAGTTTTACCTCAATAAATCTGGGGAGGGGAGAAAATACTAAAAGCAACTAGTTTTGTTAGAAATGCTCTCTACCTGGATTACCCATAGGCTAGATGCTTTTTTATTGTTAAAATTAACATGCTAATTGCCTGAAAGGAACTCTGTATTATAATGATGATTCTGTTGACAAGGGGTAGTATTGTTTTTTTCCTGAGGTCCTCTGTCCTCTTTTTACCTTCCAAGCTCTAGTCAGGCAGGGAAACATTTAAGCAAGCTTTACTTCAGTGAGTGACTCTGAATAATATCAAGAATTGTGAAAGGTCTGAGATTTTATCCTCTTTGCAAGCTCTTAAGATAGACTGTCACACATAGTTTCATGAGTAGTGATAGAAAACAGAAGACTCCTGGGTCAAAGACAAAGGACAGTTCATTCTTCACAGTAGTAGCGGTAGCCAGAGTGTCATCATTTGGGCTAGTTTTGTTAAGCCCAGTTTCCACAGGGCAATGCAGGTTACACTAGTGCACACCATAGAGTATGTTACACGAGAAGACCTGTGAGTTGAAGAACACCAGGTCTGTTGTATGAGCCTGTTTGTTCTTTGCTCCAGAGAAAAACATTCTCTTTATTATAGTGTTACGGGGGTGGGGGAGTGGGTCCTTGCTCTCAGAGCTCCCAAGATGGTGGCGGGCCGCTTCCAAGATGGTAGCCGGAGGCTTCCAAGATGGTGGCAAGCCTCGTGTTCTCTGACCTGGGGTTCTTGGCCTCACGGATTCCAAGGAATGGAGTATTGGGCCATGTGGTGAGTGTTATAGCTCTGTTGGAAGCCATTGGTCACGGAAGAGAACTGTGGAACCCAGTGACTAGTGTTCAGCTCCATTAGGATGAACCCAGGCACTTAGCCGTGCAGGAACAATGGCAAGCCTTTAGCCCGATAGGGAGTGGCAATAGGCGCCTCGCTGGATCAGGAGCACAGCAGACACCTTGCTGGATCCGGAGGGATGGAAGTCAGCGGTGGGTCTGCGATAGTGGCAAACAGTAGTGGTGGACGGTGAGCGAAAGCTCAGCTGGAGCCATAACAAACACGGATCAGAAGAGTGCAGTTGCAAGATTTAATAGAGTGAAAACAGAGCTCCCATACAAAGGGAGGGGACCCAAAGGGGGTTGCCCTTGCCGGCTCTAATGCCTGGGTTTATATCCTGATCCTTGTCTCTCCCGCTGTGCTCTCAGGCAATAGATGATTGGCTATTTCCGTACCTCCTGTTTTTGCCTAATTAGCATTTTAGTGAGCTCTCTGATTGGTCGGGTGTGAGCTAAGTTGCAAGACCCTTGTTTAAAGGTGGATGCTGTCACCTTCCCAGCTATGCTTAGGGATTCTTAGTCTGCCTAGGAAATCCAGCTAGTCCTGTCTCTCAGTAGGGGACAGTAAGTGGTCATTTCCTTTGTTCCAAATGGAGATACAATTTCCATCTTACAAGGCTATGAATACACTAGCCTTTTGCTTCAGAGAGAGACATTTTCTGTATGTTCCAAGACTTTGCTATGTAAGCATCCTTGAACAGAGAGATGGTCCAGAACAAATGGAGGTTACTATCTCTGCTCACAAGATGTGCAGAAACTAATTATTAGAGACCCATGGAGAACTGGCTACCAATACACATCGAGAGTACCATGTATTACATACTGGAGGTCACAATTGCCACTAAATACATTTGCTTAAGGCCAAAGCTAAATGCTGTGTGCACAGAGTTAATCTGAAAACCAGGTATTTGTTTATAGCTTCATTCTACCTTTTACCTAGTTTTGTCCTTTTAAGAGTTTTAAGAAAATACAAAGTTTTGTTGACCTTTGAATGTGTTGTTTGCGTGTTTATTCCTTCAAAACAACTTTATTTCCTATTCTAGAGAAAACTGGCATTCACTGGACTGAATTGCTTTGCTTAACTAAAGCAAGTAAATAAAGGGATATATCTGACTTCTAAAATTCTCAAGATAAAGACCTACTACAGAAAATCGTCTTTTGATCTTTGACAATGAGTCCCCAAAACAATATTATTATTATAGATCTGTAGGTGGTATGCAAAAACAGTTGCTCTTTTACACCTTTGTGACCCTACATTAAAATATTTTGCTTAAAGCTTTAAAAGTAACCATAACTTGACAAAATAGAGCTGCTTTCCTTTGCAAGTTTGAACTTTTGAAATGCTAAAAAAGTGTTGCATCAGCATTCTATTTACATCTATTCAACACAAATAAGACAAAGTAGGCAAATAAAGTCAAATGTCTATAGTATATTAAAGCCAAGCTTGTCAGGAGTCCAGATCACTCCGTATATAAATATATATATAAATGAATATAAATATAAATAAATATATATAAATATATAAATATTATATAAATATAAATATGTTATATATATGTATATATAAATATACATATTTGTATATATAAATATGTTATACATATTTATATATGTTATACATATTTTATATATAATATAATATTAAATATATATCTATTTTATATATATAAATATATATAATATAGATGGAGTGGGGTAAGAGAAAGTACTGTGTTTCAGGTCACTTGAAAATATATATTTGGGTGGTAGAAAACATCATATGTGCCAAAGGCTGGCACATAATTGGAGTGATCTGGACTCCTGACAAGCTTGGCTTTAATATACTATACACATTTGACTTTATTTGCCTACTTTGTCTTATTTGTGTTGAATGGATGTAAATAGAATGCTGATGCATATTTATATATATAATTGTTTCAATAGTTGAAAAACTACATGGATTTAACCTTGTTTCCAGGAAGTCAGTGATCCTTTTATAGATAAAGAAGCATCAGAATATTAGGACATAGGTGAGTTAAGCAGGCTACTGTTTATTTTTTTTTTCTGTTGGACTTCCAAAGTCTTTTTACCATTAGATCTCTTTGTCTTTTCTCAGAATTTCTGTGGAAACAGTAGTGCTAGATCATAATTAGCTAAAGAAAAACAATCAACACACCTAAATCTGCATTAATTAAGTACTTTGTGCTTCCACCTATTCAAAAAATAAAATATAGGTGTGGTTGTTTTCAAGAGGCCTCTGTGGATACTCCAAATATGTATATGTAGGAAAAAAGATTATGAGTTAAAAATAGGTGAATGACCAAAGATATGTTTTCTAATCATTGATATTGATCCATTGGCAAGTTGGCATTCACTGTCACTACTTCAATGTGTGAATTAATTATAAGTTATTTTCTGCATGCTTTATTATTAAAAATTCCATTGTGACTTCAATTAGCAAAGCTCTGTGTTACAAATGAAAAGAAATATTCTGGTTTATGAGCTTGACATTCGGCATGTTTAAGAGATTAAAAACCCTACAGTATACAAGCCACAACTGGAAGGGTTTTATTTGTATCCAGTATTACTTATTCCATTATTTCTTGCCTTAGTTCCTTCACATATGAACTGAGTTTTATAAAATAGTAGAAATATTCTTCTATTTTTTTTAATCTAATACAGATGGCAAAACTGAGAGCCTGAGAGGCAGAGATTTTTAAGTTGATGATGACACAGCCACATACTTTTTCAGCTGAGAATGGAACCCAGATTTTCTGTCTTCCAGAACAGTTGTTTTCCTTTAAAGCTGTCTCCTCAAATTAATGCTTTTCTTTAAGTTCAGCTTTTAACAATGAAAAATGCACATTCACTCATTATTTCAACAAATATTTATTAAGTACCTACTACACATGAAGTACTGAATAAAACAGTTCAAATCAAGTTCTTAAATACACAGTTTGACTTACCCTGACTGCTGTTGAAGCAAACATCTCCAATGAATTTACTGAAAACATACCTTAAAACCTTATTTAGATGTGCAACAGAGGGATAGTTCTTCAGGGAGAGCCAATGCAAAGTTTGCTTTATAGGAGGTAGTCTCCATGAAAATAAAAGCAGGTGATTATGTATGTTTGCCGGACTAGGTACAAGAAAAGCATGCTTAGTCTAAGACGTTGAGCTAGCCACCTGGCTGTCTGAAGGCGATTGTGTGTTTATCACCTGTGTGGATTAAAACCATGGCCCCTTTCAAAGGTGGGTCTGTCACTCGTTATACAATCAGTAAGTAGAAACACCCAACAATAAATATCTATTTCCAATAGGCTGTCAAAATTGTGCTCTCGTATGTTATCAGAAATGCCAGCAGTGTGGTTTGCTTTCTCTTGAGTTAAGGGCCTCTTTTCTCTTTCTCACTGCTTTTTTCTAAAACAAACATTATTTTTAGAGAATTTTAGGTTCACAGCTAAACTGAGCAGAGTACAAAGAGTCACTCTATACCCCCTCCCCCACACATGCACAGCCCTCCCTTTATTAACATCCTGTATCAGAGTGGTACATTTATAGTCAATGAATCTACATTGAATATACATTATCATCACCCAAAGTTCATAGTTTGTAATAGGTTCACTCTTTGTGTTGTATATTCTAGGGGTTTTGATGAATGTATAATGACATGTATCCACCACTATAGTATCAGACAAAATAGTTTCATCGCCCTAAATATCTGTGCTTTGCCTCTTCATCTTTCGTTTTCACCAAACATCATATAGTTGGAATCATACAGTATATACCCTTCTGAGATTGTCTTCTTTCATTTAGTAATATGCATTGGAATTTCCTCACCACACCTGGATAATTTTTTGTATTTTTAGTAGAGTTGGGGTTTCACCGTGTTAGCCAGGATGGTCTCGATCTCCTGACCTCGTGATCCACCCGCCTCGGCCTCCCAAAGTGCTAGGATTACAGGCGTGAGCCACCGTACCCGGCCTCCTCTATGTGTTTTCATAGTGCAATAGCTCATTGATTTTTAGTGCTGAATAATACTCCATTTTCTGAATGTACCACAGTTTGTTTTTACATTCACTACTGAAGAACATCTTGGTTGCTTCCAGATTTTGGCAATTATGAATAAAACTGCTATAAACATCCCCATGCAGATTTTTCTGTGGACATACATTTTCAGCTCTTTTGGGTAAATACCAAGGAGCATGATCGCTGGATCATATGGTCAACATATGTTTAGTTTTGTAAGAAACTGCCAAACTGTATTCTACAGTGGCTGTATAATTTTTCATTCCCACTAGCAATGAATGAGAGTTCCTATTGCTCCACTATCCTCACCAGCATTTGGTGTTGTCAGTATTTTGCATTCTGGCTGTCCAAATAGTGGACGCTATTGTTTTAATTTGCAATTCCCTAATGACATATGATGTTTAATATCTATGAAAACAGAAAATGTATTTTGTCAATTGTGTATCTTTGAAGATAGTGTCTGTTCAACTCTTTTGCCCATTTTATAATTGGGTTGTCAGTTTTCTTTTTGTTGTGTTTTTCATGTTCATTGTATATTTTGGATAACAGTCCTTTATCAGATATATCTTTTGTAAATATTTTTTCTCATTATGCAGTTTGTCTTCTCATTCTTTTGACAGTGTTTATTTCTATAGCAGAAATTTTTAATTTTAATTAAGTCCAGCTTATCAATTATTTCTTTCATGGACTGTGCCTTTGTTGTTGTATTAAAAAGGTCATTGCCATACCAGAGGTTATCTAGATTTGCTCCTACATTATCTTATATTTTTGTGGATCATAAATTTATTGTGAATCCATTCTTTCCATGAGAGACATAACATTTTTATTGTAAAGTGTTTGTATTCTTTTTTAACAATACAAACTATGAATAATTCATTTAAATTAATGCTGATAATTTCAAATTGGATTCTGCTTGAAACAGTAGCTTTATGCAATAATTGGACATTTTATACACTTTAGTATTTCTTCAATTATTTTCCTTTTCTTAAATCCCTTGGATGTATGTAGACACTTAGTGTGCTATAGTTAACAATAACTTATTGTGTGTTTCAAAATAGCTGAAAGAAAATATTTAGAATGCTACTACACAAAGAAATGATACATGTTCGAGGTGATGACTATCCCAGTTATCCTGATTTGATTATTAAGTGTTGTATGCATGTATCAAACTATCACATGCACCTAAAAATTTATACAATCATGTCCTAATAAAAAAAGAGAAAAAGAAGAAAAAGATCTTCTATTTTATAGTCTTTAAGTTTTATAGTTTTGTGTTTTGCATTTAGTTCTATGATCCTTTTTGAGTTAATTTTTGTGAAGGATTTAAAGTCTGTGTGTGGATTCTTTTTGTTGCTGTTTTTGCATGTAGATGTGCAGTTGTTCCAGAAGCGTTTGTTGAAAATACTATCTTTGCTCGATCGTATTGCTTTTGCAACTTTTTCCAAGATAGGTTGGTTATATTTATGTGATTTTATTTCTGGACTCTCATTATGTTCTATTGATATGTTTGTCTATTCTTTCATCAATACCAGCCAGTCTTATTTACTATGACTTTGTATAATAGTAAGTCTTGAAATTTAGTATTGCTAGTCCTCTGACCTTGTTCTTTTCTTCCAATATTGAGTTGACTATTCTGGGGGTTTTGCCTGTCTAAACTAAGAATCAGTTTATTGATATCCACAAAATAACTTTCTGGGGTTTTGACTGGGATTTCATTGAATCATTTGCATTAACTCATTGCATCCCAATATTTTTTATACAATGGACAGCCCAGATGTTACATGCATATTCTCTGAGTCTTGAACAAAAGTGTATATTTTTGCAAAATACATCAATATATAGATGCATGAAGATATAGAATGTCATCATCCCCTCAAATATTTCTCTCAGGCCTTTTCTCTATCAATCTCTGCTTCCATTTCTTCTAGGGCAACCAATGTTCTGATTTTTTTTAACCATGATATAGTTTTATCTGTTTTAAGATTTTGATGTAAATGGGATCATACCATATAGCAGATTTATGTAATACGTTTTTCACTCAGAATAATATTGAGATTCATCTATGCTATTTTGATTATCAGTAGTGAATTCCTTTTTATATATCTAGTTAGAGGAATACTACCCAGTGTAGATAACTATGCTTTTTGATTTTTGGTTATTTTTTATCTTCAGTTCCTTTTACTATGATGGAAACCAGATTGGGATTCTTATAAATAAAGCTGCTATGGACATCCTTATGCAATATTTTTGTGATTATTTCAGTTTCCCTTGGGTCGCTACTAGGAGTGGATTGCCGGCTCATAGTGCAGGCATTTTTAAAAATAAGAAACTACCAGACCTTTTTCTATAGGTGTACAATTTTCCATTCCCAACAGCAATGTATGAAATTTCCAGGTGGTCCACATTTTTGACAGTATTCGCTGTTTTGGTCTTTTTAATTTCAGACATTCTGGAGAGTGTGTAGTGTTATCCATTGTAGTTTTAATTTAATTTTCTTGTTAACTAGTGACTTTGAGCTTTTTTCTTTTGCATTCTGACTTTTTATAAATTTTCTTTTGTGAAGGGTCTGCTCAAATTTTTGCCATTGTTGTAAATTGCTTTTCTTTTCATTTTTAAGTTGTTGAAGTGCTTTACATTTTATTAATACTATAAAGTATATATAATTAGTTTATAGGAATACTTATATCATTTATAGCTAATTAAAGCTACTGTTTTCCAGTTTAATATAATTTTGTAGAAAATGGTGTTGATTATGACAATAAAAGTCCATACTTGGGCAGAAATTTTAAACATTTAATAATAAAATAATTGAAAGTTATAACTTGCTACAAGTTACATATGATTAAAATAATTGTATATTTTATTGAAATACACAAGTATTACATATACACACAAATATATGCATATGCACACATATATATACACACCATATTTATTTCGTTAGCATTTCATTGCTAAAAAAAATGGAAATTCCTCTCCTCTATTGCAGTCAATTTATCAGACACTAAGGATAATCAGTTACACCCAATTTAAGATTTAAAACAGTATTTCCCTAATATATTATGCCTATAACTCATTTCTCTGAGAAGATTAAATATACACAAACTAGAAATGACAGAAATAACATTGAAAAGAGTAAATTAAATCTCTAGGAAAAGCAATAGTAAAAAAAGATATAACTGTTGTAATGAGAAAGTATCTCTTGCTTTATCATCTTGTATTTTAGACTTTAACAAGTCTTAAAAACAAACTGCTATTTCATCTTAAAGAATAAAACAACAAAGGATAATCAATCCTACTGAGTTCTACATTTCTGTTAGTATGATGGGTGGCAAGTGTTAATATAGATTCAATCATCTATCACGCATTGTATCATTTTCATTTCATCAATTGAATATTGTTAACGTTAAAAAATTTTTGTATTAATCCTATAACTTTATTTTTGATTTATAGTTATATAGGAGATATATGTGAATACCTTTTATAACATATAGTAAACTTGTTCATACTTAAGCAATATTATTTTGGAAAAAATTAAAGCTACATTACTTGTCCACAAGAATTCTTTCTTTCCTTTGAATGGAGAACACACATTAGTCGAGTTGTAGAGATACTAAGGGAAAGGGTATGTAGGCATCTGTGAGTCACTGCACCAGATTTCTAGTTTTCATTCTGTTTTATGTTGAGCTTTAAGATTACTTGGGTATGACCAAGAAAGTATACGGGAAAATGCAAGACAAACAGAAGGTTGAGCAGCAAGCCCTTTTGATTGCCTACTCCCATTTCACTTAAAGCATTTCTGATTATATATCTATTACAATATATAAGTAATAAATATTTATATTTATATATTGTGACATAAATTTTGTTGGAGGAGAATGTTTTCATTGCTGAAGAAAAGTTAAATTCTTGGATGATTGGTCTTAAGATTCTGCTGCAACAACCTAGTGATTTGTGAATTTTGATTTCAGATGGTTTTTAGCTAGTTCCATGAATCAAGTCTTTGAAGGATGAAGACTTGCAACAAAGAAATATATATTTAAAAATTGAGGATGATTCAGAAATTTTTTTCAGGATAGCAAATTAAATATTTGGAAGCGTTATTGCATTAATTTATAAAACTACTACAAAAGCATCACTGGAAGTTAAAGTTGAAATGTAGCTTATCTGACCACAAGGGTAATATCTTCATTTTACTAATGAAAAATTTAAGTCATTATATGCATGTGTCTGGGTTGCTACAATCGGGTAGTAGTAGACTTGGAAGTAAAACTCTGGTCTTCTAACAAAGGGTAGATAGAGATTCCACACATTAAAGATATATTTTTCTAATGTATTTGTTTAAAATGCTTGATCATTGTACTTACACATGTAACGTGTGTATTTTAAGTACACACATTTCTACCGCAAGCATATTTCTATCAATTCTACTAGAATTTCAGCTCCTATATAAACATTTTTTTTCAAAACTAGGTGTTCTAAGTAACTATGTGTTCTCCAAAAGTAACTACAATATCATTTAATTTTCCCCATGAAATTTCAGCCATTGTTTAAGTCCATCATTATAGTGAAAAACACCCTCTTTAAGAACATAAATAAATTTGGTTTATGTGCTACAGTTAAAAACCCATTTTTCTGCTTAGTGTTCCTCTCTTTGAAAAACTGTTCCTCAAGATTTCATGAATTTTTCTTTTGATTGTTACAATAAAGTCCCTTATTCACCTCCCAGGATTCGACATTCATTGCTCCAGAGAACATTATTTCTGTGAAATGTTCTACTGAAAAAGGATTCTAATGACTAAGTCATTTGGAGAAAACTGCATATTATGCTTCTGTGGAAATTCACAATGCACAAGAGCATATTAAAGTCTGAGAAACATTATAAACTTTGTTTAACCTAGAATTTCCCACCTAAATGGACTATAGAAATTTTTGAACACGTTCTTATATTCTGGGAAACACAATTTGGGAAAATCTGCTCTAGGCTTTAGAATTAACTGTTGCTATGCATATCAGCAGACTTGGCCTCTCTTGAAACCCACAATGTTAAGATCTTATTCAATGTAATTTTATAGTTATACATAATGAAGTATAATAAACTATTTTTGCTTTCTTATTAATCTATATTTTAAAGTAATTTTTTTCTAGTAAGAGAATATTGATGCTGGCTTTTTTTAAGAATTGTAATAGAGAATTTAAATCATGTGTTGGCCAGGTATATGAAAAGCCATTTTTGAAAATATTGCCATCAGTACCCAGACTGTATGACTAAAGAAAAATATTAAAACATACCAATTTTTAAGTTTTAATTGAATTTCTTTATTTATTTCCTGCTCCTTCCTCTGAGGCAAAATTGAAGCAATATAGAGTAAAGTGCTTCATTGTATACTTCAATCCATATTTAGATTTGTATATACTTACAGTGCTACCACTCAGATTATGACAAAAAATATCTCCTGTAATTCAGAAGTTTACTCTTGCCACTTCTGACTATTTACTATATACTGTTGAAATACCATCTTCTGAGGGCAACTACTCTTTCATATATTTCACTATGAATTAGTTTTGCCTTTGAAATTTATATAAATGGAATAAATAGAATCCTACAGTAGGTATTCTTTCATGTCTGTTGTTTTTATTTTTATTTTATTTTTTGCTTAATACTATGTCTGAATGTTGCAGAAACCTATTGTATTTATTACTCTGCAGTGGCCCATTATACAAAATTCATACGCAATTTATTATCCACTCTACTATTGATGGAAATTTGGGTTGTTTCTGGTTTGGCACTATTATGAAATTCTCGTGTATGCCTTCTGTTGGGTATTATATACTCATTTCTCTTGGAATATAATTTTAGGTCCTAAAATTTAGGTCAAAGCTGACATGTTTAGCTTTAGCTTACTGCAACCTCCGCCTCCCAGGTTCAAGCGATTCTCCTGCCTCAGCCTCCCAAGTAGCTGGGATTACAGGCACCTGCCACCACGCCCAGCTAATTTTTTGTATTTTTAGTAGAGAAGGGGTTCACCCTGTTAGCCAGGATGGTCTCCATCTCTTGACTTTGTGATCTGCCTCCCTCGGCCTCCCAAAATGCTGGAATTACAGGCATGAGTTACCATGCCCAGCCTTTAGCAGATAATTCTTGAGAGTTTAACAAAGTGTTTGTGCCAGCATATTTGTTTTTATAAAATATATCAAAATGGTTCTTAATAATTATTTTAATTTTAGCTTTATTTTGTCTACTTAGAAACGATGAGATGTGAGCAGATGATATATTATTGCTGCTGCGACCAAATTTTGAACAAGACACAGAATGATTCATGACTGAATGCTTATAATCCACGTGAAAAAATACTAATATTGACTCTCTAAAATTTCCTATAAAGTTCTTTTTTGAATGGTTTATAAAATGTGAATTAGTATGTAATATCTAATTTAGAACAAGAGTCATTATTCAATTGTAAATTAGCCCAAAATGATAAACAAATCACAGAAGTTTGTGGTTAAAACTTTTCTTAATGACATTCCCCTCTTTAGATATGTGAGGAAACATAGTGATTATCAGTTTAAACTTTTTATAGCTTTTGTTTAAAAAAAATACACACCAAAGTTCCTAACATCTAATTATTTTATACAAAAATAGTCTCTTGGGTATGGCATTTCATATTTGTATATTTTTTAAAGAAGGAATGTGAACCAGCTTTTATCTCTCCTTAATCCCAGCAGGATTGGCTCCAATATTGTGTTTTTCCAATATTTTCTGGTAATTGGTAAAATGATATTTTACTGTGGAAACATTCATTCCTTCTGGTAGAGATTATGCCACTGGAAAACATAGTAACTTCATCTCAGCGAAGTGTTGGGATTTCCCAACAAACATTTGACCTGTTATCTACTATTGCTTAAGTTAGTTAAAATTTTCCAGAGGTGAAAAATTCCTGAAAATTAGAGATTAGTATAGCATTTAAGAAATAAAGAAAGCAAAACACACAAAAAATGAGCACTGCTGTATTTCAGTGGTTTTTCTTTGTATCTATTGTAACATTGAAGTCTTATGCTATCACTACGCTTCTCATTTGCCATTCTAGTTTATCTCAGTGTTTAATGACATTTGATATTCACTTGGTCCTGTACTTTTCTTGTAATTTTGTCTTTATTGATTACAGACACTCACTGAATCTAGGAGTTTATTTCAATTCCCTATGTTTATAAGGTATAAGCCCCTATACTACTACTGGAAAACATAGCCTCGGCTATCTTTCTTTTTTTTTTTTTTTTTTGAGACAGAGTCTCGCTCTGTCACCCAGGCTGAGTGCAGTGGTGTGATATCGGCTCACTGCAACCTCTGCCTCCCTGGTACAAGTGATTCTCCTGCCTCAGCCTCCTGAGTAGCTGGGATAACAGGTGCGCACCACCACGGCTGGCTAATTTTTGCATTTTTAGTAGAGATGGGGTTTCACCATGTTGGTCAGGCTGATCTCGAACTCCTGACCTGGTAATCCACCTGCCTCAGCCTCCCCAAGTCCTGGGATTACAGTCATGAGCCACTGTGCCTGGCCTCAGCTATCTTTTGAATTACGTGCCAGTTGTTAGAATTTTTGAGTTTCTAGATAATGTAGCTTACTTATTCTACTTATCAAACTTTAGGAAAAGGATCTCAAAATGAGTTACTTTCAGTGTTGTATTATTGCTATTCTGAAGAATGTAATTCAGGTGAAATAATTTCTAGCAGCAAAATGATCATCTGTTGGGAAATTTATCTTTTACCAGTTATAAATAATAACAAATACTACTGGCTCCCAACAGAAAACTTATATTTAGTATCCTCATGGTTAAACATTATGTAAACTTGTAGAAAAATATTTTCTTTCAAACTTGTTTCTTTTTAATGATTTAAGAATATTTCGCGAAGGAATTCCAGGTGTATAATGACTCTAAGGGCTTCTAACACAGTGGTTATCAATCTTGGCTAGACATTAGCATCACCTGGAAACATATAAACATGCAGATGCCTGGTACATTTCAATAAAAAATTATATAAGCAGTTCTAAAACTGGAATCCAGCATGGATATTTATAAAAGTTCCTAGATTATTCTAAAGAGCTGTCAGAATAGACAACCATTTTATTAATGTACCTTAGGATTGAATATTAAAAAGTTGTGAAAATATTGATTTGTGTTTAAGTGTTTTAAATTTGGAAATATTACAAATTCTATATGTAATATAGAATTCTATATTTATATAGAAAATATATATATTCTATAAGGTAATCTACATATAGATATACATATATTGTCTTAAATATAAAATATACATATATTCTATAGATTACCTTATAGAGGAATATATATAATTTCTCTCTATATATAAATATAACTAATAAAAGTAGTTCCACATAAAGGGAAATCCACTTTGATGATAACTTTGTGTTGATTATAATTTTTTTATGGATGCCGTTGTTGGAAGACCAAAGAAAATAATAGCGCAACAATATTGATTAGAGAGAGAATCAACTTGTGGTGCATGAGACAGGGGTGGCAACAATATGTACTTACATTAGCAGAGGACAAACAAACTTAAAACTCATCAGGCCACAAATGAAACCTTGGAGGATGAACTCCAATAAGTAATAAGAATAGAACTTCTAAAGAGAATGTTTGGATCATATGTTTCATTAGCATAACTGTTTGCCAGGTTAACTGGGGAAGGAGGGTTGGAAATTTTTCATGAAAACTTGAAGTAACCCCCCACCCCAAAACCCCAGACACTTGTTCAGACTAAGTTGGGTATACTCCTAACTAAGAGAGAATATATTAGTTTAAGTCACAACTGATAGTAGTTGAAGATTATGAAGTGAGATGCCTATCCGAGGTTTAGATATTTAAAACCTCCCAATACTAATATCATTTATGTAAGTGTGTAGCAGTGCAGAGATTTCAACAGTATACAGTAATTAGTCAGCAAAATGGATAATCTATCAAGCAAGAATCTTGAGGTAATTGCAGAGTGCAATGGAGCATATAGGATGATCCTCAATCTGGTCTTAGGGGGCAGGGTGGCTGAAGTGACAATTTAGCTGAAACCTGAAAGAAATAATTTTGGAGTTACTAAGAAGAAGGAGTAAATGTATTCTAAGTGGAAGGCAAAACTTATATTCACAAACTGGATAATCGCTTCAATATCGTCAGTGATTAAAAATGTATTTAACATATAGAAGAAGAAGGCAGAGGCGGTGACTCACTTTAAAAACATGAGGAGCAGAAAGGTGATGGAGGGCTCTGTAAACAAGAGTACAACTTTCAGATCTTAATCTATGATTGACAAGGAATCTATGGAAAGGTGTTAAGAAAAAGGAATGTAAAGATGTTGGTAAATGTTTTTAATACTGGTGTGAGATGGTATCTCGTGTGTGCGTGTGTGTTTCTGGCTCCATTGCTCTGGTTGGAGTGCAGTGGCGCAACCTCGGCTCACTGGAACCTCCACCTCCCAGGTTCAAGGGATCCGTGCCTCAGCCACCCAAGTAGTTGGGATTACAGGCGTGCACCACCACGCCCAGCTAATTTTTGTATTTTTAGCAGAGATGGGATTTCACACTGTTGGCCAGGCTAGTCTCGAACTCCTGGCCTCAAGTGATCCACCTGCCTCAACCTCCAAAAGTGATGGGATTACAGGCATGAGTCACCGCACCCGGCCTTCATTGTGGTTTTGATGGGCGTTCCTCTAATGCTTAGTGATTTTGAGCTTTTATTTCAGATGCTTGTTGGGTGCATCCACGTCTTTTTTTGAGAAATGTCTATTAATGTCATTTTCCTGCTTTTTAATGGGGTTGTTTTTCTTTTGTAAATTTAAGTTCCTTATAGATGCTATATATCAGAACTTTGTCAGATGCATAGTTTGCAGAAGTTTCCTCCCATTTTGTAGGTTGTCTATTTATTCTGTTGACAGTCTCTTTTGCTGTGCAGAAAAACAACCCCATTTTAATTGGATCCCACTTGTTAATTTTTGCTTTTGTTCTGATTGTTTTTGCTATCAGTCATGAAATTTTTGCCTGTTCCTATGTGCAGGATGGTATTGCCTAGGTTGTCTCCTAAGGTTTTCATAGTTTTAGGTTTTTACATTTAAGTATTTAATCCATCTTGAGTTGACTTTTGTATATGGTGTAAGGAAGGGGTCCAGATTTAATAATTTGCATATGGCTAGCCAGTTATCCCAGCACCATTGACTGAATAGAGAGTCTTTCCCCATTGCTTGTTTTTGTCAGCTTTATTGAAGATCGGATGGAAAAAATATATAATAATAAAAATAAAATATGTATCCACAAAATTTTTTAAAAAGACATTGGTAATTTTATAAACCTTAAAGTTTAATAACATATTTTGCTGATTTTTAATGAAATGTAATTTTATAAAGAAGCAAATTTTTATCAAGCATTGGTTAATAATACTTTGGGAAGACTAGCCATGTTGCACAGTAATCTGGAGTTCAAATTGTACTGTTCTGTAGGCAGAAGTTTAACTTGATTTTTAAGTATAGCAACGATACTACAAACCCAATTAACCCAATTTCTTTCTTTTTTTTTTTTTTTTTTTGAGACAGATTCTTGCTCTGTGGCCCAGGCTGGAGTTCAGTGGCTTAATCTCGGCTCACTGCAACCTCCGCCTCCAGGGTTCAGGTGATTCTCCTGCCTTACCCTCCTGAGTAGCTGGGATTACAGGTGCACCCCACCATGTCTGGCTATTTTGTAATTTTAGTAGAGATGGGATTTCACCATGTTGGCCAGGCTAGTCTCGAACTCCTGACCTCAAGAGATCCACCCGCCTCGGCATCCCAAAGTGCTGAGATTATAGGCGTGAGCCACTGCAGTCAGCCTACAAACTTAATTTTTTAAGGCAGTGGTTCAGAAAATGTGGTCCCAGAAAAAACTCCATCAGCATCCCTTGGTGTCTTAGTCGGTGTTTTGCTATAACAGATTAGCAGAGACTAAGTAACTTGAAACAAATTTCTCACATTTCTAGATACTGGGAAGTACACTGTTAAGGTGCCAGCAACTAGCAAGTGCCTTCTTGCTGCATCATCCCATGGAAGGCAAGAGAGCATGAGAGGGTGAGAGAGAGAGAGAGGGAAAGAGATATGCAACTATTCCCTTAATAAGAAACCCAGTCTCATAATAATGAAACTGCTCCTGTGATAACATTGATCTATTCATGAGGGCAGAGCTCTTACAGCCTAATCATCTTTCTTAGATTCCACCTTCCAGCACTGATGCATTGGGGATCAAGTATCCTACACATGCTTTTGCAGGGATACATTCAGACCATAGCACTTGGGAAGTTGTTGGAAATGCATTGACACCCCACTTATACCTATTAAAATCAGTCTTCCTAGTAATTCTAAGTAAATCTGAGAATCATTTAAACATTTGAGAACTATAAATGTTACTCATTTATAGTTCTGGAGAAAGCATAAGACAAAATGTTTCAGTTTTCCTTACTTAAAGATTTTAACATAACAAGTAGTTACTTTTTTCTACAAAATTAAATCTGTTTCTAATAAATATCTAAGTGTCTAAATCATAATTCTTCCTTCTCTCTTAAGTAGCTAACTTACAGTTATGTATTTTGAGGGTATTAAAAATCATCTAGTCTATGAGAAGATTGTTTCTATTTTGACTGAATACTCTCAAATATGCATGAAAATAGTCAGCTTATAGTAAATTACTTCGACTAACTTATTGAGGATGAAGTAAAAATGTCGCAGTTATATGTCATTTTTCTGATCCTAAGTCAATGGCTCTTTTTTGATAAATATTTAGATATATATAGATACAAAATGACATTTGAAAGAAAATTTATAATTTTCCAAGCAACTTCAAAAATCTTGAAAAGTTAATACTTGAGTTATAATTCTATACATTTCTGTATAAAAAAGATGAGTGGGGCACACAGGTAACCTAATATTCTATTAGGCACCAAAAAATCTAGATTTAAAAAATTATATATTATTAATAAGTCACAATTTGCCACATTTGATATATCTTGTGATTATAATCTTATTGCTAAACTTTAACTTGCTTGTAATGGCACACATATTATTTAAATATCATAATTTGGGCAATTCACAAAAAATGGGGGTGGAAGAAAAAAATCTAGCAGTTAACTAAAAGTGCTACTCATGTCTTGAAGGCTTTTTAAAAACTAAGTATTATTTTTTGAATATTTCCCTAATCCATTCACAATAAAGAAACTGATCATTACAGTGATAAAGTGTATCATAATCCATAATCCAAGAATGACTACAACAACTGTGACAAAGCAATTTATTTTTTGTACTCGAAATGGCTGTAACCTCAACTGAATGTATCTCATTGATTCATACACTTAAATAGTGATTCTGTCAAGTACACAATTGATTCACAGGTAATGTGAGCTCTGGGATTGTGAGTTTGAACTGTGCAATGATATTTTGTCACCTCCAAAGCAGCACTGTGGTGGGAAGGTCCATAGTAATTCCAAAAGCCTTGGTTAGAATATGTCAACAACGATCTACAAAGTCGAATGACGATGGAATATTTAACTTGTGCTTATTACACAAGTGCCCCAGAATTCCAGTGGCTCTCATGATTTCTACAACAAGTGAGGACAGAGGGTTAGAAGATTAATTAACTTTGTTAATAAGAGTGTTAGACAACCTCTATTGGTACTTTTCTTTCTTTTTCCGTTAAATACACTGTATTTTTAAAAATCATTTTTAAGTATGAGATATATTCACCCCTGTACATTTTCTCCTCTTTCCTCTTTATTCTCTCTGTCATTATACGAACTGAGAATATTTATATAACACTTCGTAACCAAAATTAAGTTTCCTGTGCTTTATAGTTTGATGCAGAAAATTATGAACCCATAAATAGTTAAACATTTCTTTGCTCAACCTAACTTTCATTAATTGAAGTAACCTTATGTAAGCCCCACTCAAATAAATTGCAGTGTTTCATTTGGGTGGAATTTGAATTACTTTTTTTCATTCTCATATTCAAAAATAATTAAAGTTTGGTTTATTTCCTTTTGGCAGAGATAAGGTAGTCGTGTTGGTGAAAAACACTGAAAATCTAGAGAAGAGTTCTGGCATCTCTCTCAATAGCTGCATTTTATAAGAAGCTTGCATTTCTTTATGGATTTTCTCAAATTTGACTCATCAGTAAATTAAGATTTATGGCTATAAATAAAACAGAATGTTTATCATCATATGAAGGTTATCTCTTTTAAATACTCAAATAGTCATATTGATATTCACAAGATCATATGTAATTGTAAAATATTATTTACACACTTGGATTTAACTAAACTATCAGATATACTTGATTTCATTTTCCTTAACTATTGAACATTATTGAAGCATTAACTTCTTTCTAAATCTAAAATTTTGTTATTATTTTCCTAAATAGAAGTTCAATAGAAGTTCGTTGAGTATCTAGAAATGAAGTTTTAAGCTCTTTTTAAAAATATACAAATCTATAGCTCTCAGATCAATAAACAGTATGAAAGACATAGAGAAACCAGAAAAGGAAAAACAAATTCCCTTGGCAAAGTACACTTGAAATAAACTATAAATTTGGCATTAAAAAAGTAATAAAAAAGGAAGAACATTTTAGATGGCATCAATTTTCCAATGCATCCCACAGAGATGTAAGCTTTGATGATTAAAAAGTAACGGTAGTGCATGACATATTCATTATGCCAGAACTGAAGGTTTTATAAATATCCTATATATTGTTAACGTTGCCATGGCATACTAGGTCAAGACATAATCGAGAAAATAAGTTTATTATCAAAATTGAAGTTTGAGAAAGAATAGCAAAAATAAAGGAGGGAGGAAGAGAATGAAATAAAGAAAGATAGGAAGAGGGAGAAAGGAGGGGGGAATGAGCATGAGAGAGAATATAAATGCAATGGCAATAATATGTGGGGTGGGAATTACATAAATAAAGACATTCAGAGAGTGTATTTTTTCTAATCTAGGTTACAGAAATTTTGGATTTAGCCTGGTGCCTGGAGAAATTAGATACTTCAAGAATGCATTCTGATAATGGCTGATTAAAAAACACATTAAATATATTAAATATTAAGGGAGAGAGGGAAAAGAATATTAAATATTACATCTAGCTTCCACATTGACAATGCCCTGTGGCTACCAACAAATTCAACTTCAGAGACTACCTGCTTCATGTGCTGTAAATTTTTAAAACACTGACTGTATTTACATTTGTTTTACCTTGCTCAGGAGCCCCTACATAATGTAACTGTGACAGTTCGTGATGTAAATTAAACTGTGAAATTGGCTTAGAATAAAATCACATAGCATAATAGTTGGATAACTCAAAGGTATCAAATCCAAAGCTCTGCATTTTAGTATCCAAGAGACTGAATCCTTGTAGGTATAGAAAAACCACCATGCAAATGACAGAGCTATTCAATGGCAGGGCTACCATGACGAGGAAATGAATTGTGGGTGTCCCAGTCCATGCTTTGTCAAGTATCATTATCTTTATTTTTCACATCCATCTCAATAACATTTCTTGTTAATGAAACTGGTGATGTAACACCTGGCTAATGATTAGATATGTGTGCACCAGATACGTATTGGATGCTGGAGATGTCTCCATACACATATGTGTGTGTATATAAACACGCAAACATGTATACACACATATATTTGAAATACTGGATAATTGTAGCAACTGATAAATATTACATATTTGATTTTTTGAAAAATTATTATAATTAAAATTTATTTCACTCAAACTTTCTTATACTGAAATTGAAAAAAATCTCCTGATTGTTAAGTACTTTTTTAGTGATTTAAAGAATTTATATTTGTTGGGTAATTGAATTTTCTTTGTGATTTTTCACTGTGGGAATATTATCTTTTATAAGTATACAACAGTACTTGATAATATATTGAACACATTAACATTTTAGTCCTAGTTATTAGAAAATTTTCACCAGTCTATTCAATAGCCTCAAAAGATTTTAGTAAATAGAATATTCAGGATGAAAATGTAAAATATTTGTTGGGACAGAATAAATTATTTTATGTCTTTAAAAATATTTTGTCTTATTTTTATGGGAAAGTTTCCCAATTTTTTAAACAGCTTGTAACAGCTGTTATTTAGTATAGATTTTTTTCCCATCCCTATACTGGCAATGTGCTAAGGACAAAATTCCATTCTAGAATATTTATCCTAGAAATGATATGGTTTAGTAATTTACCTTTACATTTAAAAGTTTAAATATGCATTCTATTATACTTTAAGTTCTGGGGTACATATGCAGAATGTGCAGGTTTGTTACATAGGTATACACCTGCCATGGTGGTTTGCTGCACCCATCAACCCATCATGTACATTAGGTATTTCTCCAAATGCTATCCCTCCCCTAGCCGCATGCCCCCTGATAGGTGCTGGTGTGTGATGTTCCCCTCCCTGTGTCCATGTGTTCTCATTCTTCAACTCTCACTTATGAGTGAGAACATGTGGTGTTTGGTTTTCTGTTCCTGTGTTACTCTGCTAAGAATGATGGCTTCCTGTTTCATCCATGTCCCTCCAAAGGACATGAACTAATTCTTTTTTATGGCTGCATAGTATTCCACGGTATATATGTGCCATATTTTCTTTATCATGTCTATCATTGATGGGCATTTGGGTTGGTTCCAAATCTTTACTATTGTGAATAGTGCTGCAATAAACATACATGTGCAGAAGTTTGTAATACATTTTGTTGTTGTAGTTTTATACTGATATTTGGGTCATGAATCTTTATTTCTTTTTTCCAAATGATTGACTGGTTTTCAAATGTTATTTATAAATGAGTTGTGATTTTTTTCAACCTTTTAAAATCCTATTTAATCATAAATTAAATTGCAATATAAACCTGACTCCAGGTGATGATACTCTGAATATTTAACAATAAGTATTGTATAGACGTTGACCAATCAGGATTATTTTGTGTTTATATCAGCTAACAATCAGCTCTACAAAACTCTGGTTCTATAATTTATAATTTGCACCACTGATGCATCTGTTCATTCTAGCAAAAGGGCTACCATTTTATTTATTATAATTTTATGATATATTTTAATATTCGAATGGGCATATATCATCCCTGTTAGTTATATTCTCTAAATTCATTCTGCCTATTTGATATTCTTTTTTTCCCACAAATACACATTGAGATAATGTCTAAATTATAAAATGATTTATTGTTGCATTGCATTAAAATTATTAATTAACTTGTTCTTACATCAAATATTCATTGGTAGTCATGCCAGTCAATTTTACATTAAGAAGCATCATCTCATAATAATGAATTTAATTTTTCCCTTAAAGAAGTAAAATGTCTTTTAATTAATGTTTTCTTTATGTTTTCAGTAATGTTTCATAGCTCTCCTAACGTTGATTGTGCCTATTTTGTTAGGTTGATTTCTTAAAGTTTTACATGTTCTGCTATTATAAATTGATGTTTTGATAATATTTGAAATTATTCCTTGCAAGTATTTCAAAAGTCCCTAGATTTAGTAACCAGCTAGTGACATGGATTTTCCTATTGAAAAATTATATATTTTCAGTTGAAAATCTTGTTTTCCAGGGAGAAGATCTCTTCCAAAATAAGTGATTTTTTTCTAAATTATTTCATTTTCTTTTAATAAAGCTGTGTAATTTTGCAAAAACTTTTTGAATGAAAAACGTATATTTATCTAACCCTAAACTCTGTGTTCTTAAAGAGAGTCAATATTTTACACCCTAAAGTTGAACTATCTAATTTTTTCATACTTTAATAGAGCCATGTACATATCATTCATCCCTGTGAGAATTAGAGCATAGCATGTGGTAATGATCATTCATTAGTTTTTATGAATTTAACCTTGTGAATACTTTTATTACATTTTCTTAGCCATTAAATACAAAACAATCACAAAATGTTAGTACTTGTATGTTCTCTGCATGTTTCCAATAAAACTATGTTAAATCAATATTGTAAATGATAATTTTCAGCCATTTTGTTCAAAGTGCAACAATGGATAAAATAGTATATTGTCTCTGGCATGAATATTCTTATTATAAACTATTTTCCAAACAAATGTCTTTCAAAGCACTTGCCATTGAGTAAGCGCTAAATACTGGCAGCTGGTTTTACTGATATCATTCATTTAGCAAGCTTATAAAATCTCAGTATGAAGTGGCTTCAAACTTACCATTCAAATTTGTATTTGATATTGATTTACTTTATAGTATGTATGGAAGCATTTATTCCATGATTAGTTGCTGAATGTGTTTGGATGCCACTTGAGATTGAGATTGAACAGGTGAGAGTATTTATTTTATACCTTGTCTCCAAAAAAAAAAAAAAAAAAGAGAAAAGAAAAAGTTTTATGTCCTTGCTTAAGTATCTGTGGGTTAAATTTAATATGATCCTGACATCAGAAGATGTATACGTTAATTTTTAATATACTGTGACCTGAGAGTTTCCACAAGTTGATGTGTTGATATTTAGAGGTTATAAATGCAATAACTTCAAGAACCAAGTAAGTAACATAAATAAATGAATTGGGCCGAGTGAATGCTGTGAGAAACTAGAAAACATAGAGAAAGAGATATACACTTAAATATCCTCATGATCAAAGAATTTGAAAAAAAAAAAGAATTTGTTTATCCTCAAATTGAACAAAGAGTAAATCAAAATCAGGAATAAGGAACTAATAAAGTAAAAGCAGACAATAAACATTAATTGAACAGGTAAATAAATCCCAAAACTCTTTTGTTAAATTACCAATAAAATATATAATCTTCTTTTAAGCCTAAACAATAACATACGTGAACAATAATAGGAAATACCAGCAAAGAGGAAAATAATCATAAGCAATTCTTATAGCAATTCAGTTGCAGCAGTTTGAAAATTTAGACTCAATGAGTAATTTCCTAGAAAAATGCAAACTCTCAAAATCAAACCAAATGAAAGTGGAAATGTTATTCTCCAACTACTATAAAAGGGATTAGAAAGGAGATTAGAGATCAACACTGATAAAGGCACAAGAATCAGATAGCTCCACAGCTGAGTGTTATCTGTCTAAATCCTAAAAATCAGATAATGCCAATGGTATTAAAATAATTCTATTTTTAAAAGAGAAGCCAACATTTTCATATTGGTATGAAATACCTTAATTTTTAAACGTCGGAATCAATGCACGTTTAAAATCCTGTGTGTTCTAGACGTTTTTGAAGAATCCGTTGGTCACTTGTTTAAGATGTTTTATTAGGATTAAGGGCTGATTTTTGGTTACTGAGCTCTGTTTAGAAATCATTGAAGTAAATATTCTTATAAATTTTGTCAGCTTAAGAAGGTGTGTGTGTGTGTGTGAGAGAGAGAGAGAGAAGTAGTTTTCTAATTTTCTTTCTGGTTCTATTTTCATATTATATATGTACTTTATTTTACAATATCTATGGACAGGGTGTCGTATTATAGATGAGCTCTTGTTTGCCAAATTATTTTATTAACTCTATGGTGTTTGTTAAATAGTAACTGGAATACTTTTCGCAATGCCATCTTTAGAAATAAAGGAATACACTAACCATTTTTCTATGGCTTGATTCCCATGGCAAAAGCATGAGCTCTTTCTTTCTTACCTATGTCTATTTGGCCTTTGGAGGGTGAAGACAAAAGTTTGACTGTGATTATTATTTTATATATATATTGTTTAATTTATCAGGGCTTTGCTCACTAACGAATCACTTTGCAAACTGGCCTTTGAGTAACGAAATGCCAGGCCAGAAATAAATGAGAATTAAATCATTCTGACCAAATTTTTGTCTTTGATCTGCTTCATTAGCAAAGGGCCCTCCCCTAGTGCCCCTTGAACTCCTAGTTTCACTGTGATCCATTATATTGTGTCAGTTCTGATCAATTCTAATGAGGACTGCTTGTTAAGAGCATTTTGGTGCTACTGACTCTGGAAAACTCTGATTTTGTCCCCATATTGCTAGTATTCGAGAGATTGGTATTACATGAAGAGTGATTAAATATTCATCATTAAATAATTAGAATACTTCCTAAAGTAGAGTTTATTTAGAGGGCATGGATAAAAATATGCCCTAAAATAAACTTTTCTGCTTAGTTAACTGAATGGTCTATTTCACACTTGGAAATTGCAATTATTATTTTTGGAAAAAATAAATCCTTAGAGAATAATTTGCATAGAATAATACTTTTTAAACCAACGCAGCTTATTAATGCTTAGTTCACAGCAATAATTTTAAACTTCAACAATTTAAATACACTAGAATCCTTTTAGTCCATTTATTTAGGATTTGTCTGTTATGAAATTGTGCTTTAGAAGCACCTGTATTTAATCTACTGCATAGTTTGTTTCTCAAACTCACATCAATAACCTCAATAAGAAAAAGAACACATGAGCAAATTTGAGGGTATGGGGGCTTTTGTCCAGATTCAGTTTCAAAATATTGATACTCAAACTGAAAAGCAACATTTTAGAGACAAGATAATGAAATTAGAAATACGTCATACAAGGAAATAGTGAAACTTTAAAAATGGATTGCTTTATAACTAACTTTAAGGAAAATACCAATCTATGGTACATGTATAAATGGCACAGTTTATAAAACTTTACAAGTATTTCTAGGACTAATCTCTCACTTAGAAATTTCCAGAGAAGTTTTTATGTAAGTACCTACTGAGTAATGGACATCAGATTCATTCTTTCTCTGTGTGGGTTTTAATTTGTCATTACACAGTTTTGTGCACAGAAGGAACACTCCTTCTTAAAACCCTCTAGCAATCAGCTTATGCCCTGCAGCATGAGGCTTAATTATTCATATCAGTGTTAGGAGACACATTAAATACATTAAGCCAGAATAAATCCTTACACAATTTGTCATAGAAAAGTAAATGTTGTAAAAATACAGCTGAAATTATTTCCAAAGCTGATTGAAATAAATTATGTTGAAAGAGGCACTAGACATCCATCAAACATACAATAATCTCAGTACTATGTTGTTTCAAGAGACGTTGCTCAGTATGTGATGGACCAGGCAGAATAGTTAAAGGCTCATGTGAAGTAGCACAAAAAATATCATTCTGGGGAGGTGGATACACTTTTCCTGATTGAAGTTGGTATCATATTATTTTGGAAAAATTTGTAGTACCTTCAGGCAAGTACACAATTGCCTTTTCTGCCAACTAACATTAGCTTTGGCTTGCTATAATCCCTTCATTATTGTTTTCCTGAAGTGTATACTATATTCTTATACAAGAAACAATAGTTCCTTGCTCCTCATCCCACATTCTAGCATTACCTTGAATCCAAATTCTACTTTATTATCCCAAAAGCTCTTTCCAGTTTGATG